>NC_044036.1:105921621-106079743 GCF_901765095.1 Microcaecilia unicolor
AACTATTTTACAAAGCTGCATGCTGACAGTCCTCAGAACAGACTAAAAATCATTGGCAAGGCTGCATCTCCGAAATCCAAATGAACCTTGGGATCATCAATTACCAGACTCTCCCGCCACTCTTCACAGTCACTCCCAGTCTCTGTGACTATCCTTTTCCTCCTTCTCTTGAATGAGAAAAACCTGACTTATTTTCTGTGCCAAATTTTATGGAAACTTAATGCAACGGAAGCACTCAGCATAAGCTGATCAATAATATGTGAAAGAATGGGGAAAACAGCTTTGGTCTATTTTAGGATGAACTGAATAAAGTGGGACAGTTTATATCCTTAACCCAGAGTTTCTAATCCCAATCCTCAGGACACACCCAACCAGTCAAGTTTTCAGGCTATCTACAATAAATATGCATGAAATAGGTTTGCATATGTAATACCCCATGATATGGGTATTACTAAGGGGCTGGTTTACTAAGCTGCATAAGCATCCATGTGTGCCAAAATGTGAGTTACCACCAGACTACTGCGTGACTCTTGTGATAATTTCATTTTTGGCACACGTCCGATATGTGCATCTGAAAAATATTTTTTATTTTTGGGTGCGCGAAATGGACGCACGTCAAGTGGCATTTGACGCACGTAGGTCATTACCACCTGGTTACCGTGTGAGTCTTTACCACCAGGTCAAAGGCTGGTTGTAAGATCTCAGACCCCAAATGGACGCGCAGCTATTTTCATTTTGCCGCATGTCCATTTTTGGCAAAAAAAGGGCCTTCTTTACAGGCGCGCATGGATTGGCGGGCGCCCAAAACCCGCACCTACACTACCAAAAGCCATTTGTTAGGGTGCCTTAGTAAAAGGACCCCTAAGACAGCAGTGATAGATTTTTCCAGAGGCCCTGCCAGTGGGCTAGAGAGAAGATTGTGAGGCCTGCCCAATGGGCTGATGATCAGGAGCAAACACTGGAGCTAGAGGCCAAAAGCGCCACACTGGCGCCTGTGTTTGCTCCTGCCCGATGACCAGAGCTGGTGAGCATGCCAGCTCTGAACGCTAATTGTTTGCAAATGTATGCAAACAAGGGTCTCCCGCATTTATCCCTCATGATCAGCGGGCAGTGCGCCAAACAGTGGCGCAGCTACAACTGAAAACCTTACGCCAGCTCAGAACTGGTATTAAGGTTTACTAGCAAGGGAAGAATGAGTGAGACCTACTGAAGAGGTTTGACAGGACCGGGATTTTCTCCAGGACCTGTCAAACCTAAGCCCACCCCCACAAAACACAAGACCTGGAGGTCTAGTGGAGCTCCAGACCCCCTACCCCCAAAGCACAGTAGCCTTGGTGGTCCAGTGGGACTGCTAGCTTCCACTCCTCCCCCACTCCCACATCACACAAAAACACCCTGGTGGTCCAGTGGGACCTCTATCTATCTGCCCCCTCCACCCCCGGCGACCTACCTCTCCATAGTGGTGGTAGTAGTTGGAGGAGGGAGGGACTAGCACTCCCTCCCTGGCCTTCAGGGGCCTTCCTAAAATGGCGGTGTCCCGCTCTGCCTGGTGCATCCTGAGATGCGCTGGGCAGTGCTTAACCCATATACGGAAATTAGATAGAGGTCCCACTGGAATACTAGGGCATTTTTGTACGATATGGGAGGGGGGGTGGGAGTGGGAAGCTAGCAGTCCCACTGGACCACCAGGGTTTTTGTGCTTTGTGGGAGGGGCCTGGAAGTCCACCGGACCCTCAGCTCTTGTGTTTGGGGGGGAGGGGCTTAGGTTTGACAGGTCCAGGAGAAAATCCCAGACCTGACAAACCTCTTCTGCTGTTTGACAGATCTAGGTTTTTGACAGCCTGGATCTGTCAAACAACTTCTGCGGGAGGACTGTGCCTTGGGTGCATGCCCAGGCACAATCCTTCCTGCAAAAGTACCTCTATGATCAGAGAGGTACCCCTATGATTAGAGCTAATAACGAACATAAATTTGCATGCTATTAGCTTTGATCATAAGGGCGTTATAGCCCCGTGCTATTCCGGCGCTATTTTTAGAGCGCTGTTTGGAACAGAGTGGGGTTTCTGATCATCGGCCCACAAGGGAGGGGTTGGCCAAGAAGTTGCAGTGGTTAAAGTGGTTCCCTGTGGTGAGTGACAGCAGGGGAGAAATGGAAAATAATAAAGAGGATTGAGGCAAGGTACATGAAGTTTTTGGTTGCCTGTACCCCCACCAGGACCCTTGGGAGCATTGGGGGATCTTGAAGTAAAAGAAATAAATGCAGGCTGAGTAAAGGAGTAGTTGCTGCCCTTCTAAGTGACAACTGAGAAAGAGACAGAGCTTCAGGTGGATAAGGGGAATCCAGCCTAGAAGCAGGAACCAGAGCAGGGGAAGCCTGTTCAGGGCTGGGGTGCAGCCATGTGAAGTGCATCACTGACAGAAGGACAGCCTAAAGGGTCTGTGCCTGAAGGAGATGGATCAGTTTCAGGAGTAACAGAAGCAGCCTTGGGTTTATTGCTGGCACAACAGGATGGGTAAATAACAGGAGCCTGTATAAATATGTACAGTTTTATAAGTACATAAATATTGCCATACTGGGACAGATTAAAGATCCATCAAGCCCAGCATCCTGTTTCTAACAGTGACCAATCCAGGTCACAAGTACCTGGCAAGATTCCAAAAAAGTACAATACATTTTATGCTGCTTATCCTAGAAACGTTTCCTTTAGGAAGCCATCCAAATGTTTTCAAACCCTGCTAAGCTAACTGCTTTTACTACATTCTCTGGCAACGAATTCCACAGTTTAATTACATATTGAGTGAAGGAAAATGTTCTCCAATTCATTTTAAATTTACTACTTTGTAGTTTCATTCCATGCCTCCTAGTCCTAGTATTTTTGGAAAGAATAAACAAGCGATTCACATCGACCCGTTCCACTCCACTAATTATTTTATAGATCTTTATCACATCTCCCTTCAGCTGTCTTTTCTCCAAGCTGAAGAGCCCTAGCCACTTCAGTCTTTCCTATAGGGAAGCCTTCCCATCCCCTTTATCATGTTTGTCGCCCTTCTCTGTACCTTTTCTAATTCCACTATATCTTTTTTGAGATGCAGCGACCAGAATTGAATACAATATTCGAGGTGCATTCGCACCATGGAGCGATACAAAGGCATTATAACGTCCTCATTTTTGTTTTCCATTCCTTTCCTAATAATACCTAACATTCTATTTGCTTTCTTAGCCACTGCCACACACTGAGCAGAGGATTTCAACGTATCATCAACAATGATGCCTAGATATCTTTCCCAGTCAGTGACTCCTAATGTAGAACCTCAAAGAGTGAAGTGGATTGGCTAAGATTATCACAAATAGTCTTGGGTGGACAATGAACATAAAGAGTTCTGAAGAGTTTGCCTGCTGGTTGAAGAAGTTATTTTGCATTTAAATACAACTCTTGAAGTGCAGAGAGGTTTTTGGTGTGAGAGGAGGATGTTTGCTCCCAGACTGAGAAGGGAGTACCTCTAGGAAGTCTCTCTTAAGTTCCCAGCACCCCAGATATCTATTCCGAACCACTGACCCACTCCTAAGCTTGACTGCAGGTGAATTGGGACTTGAGTGCAGTGTATGTGTGTGTCCCCTATGACACCATGACCGGACAGAGAGTTGATGATCGCTGTGACCAGGGTCAGGGTTTTGGACCTGAGTTAGTAGCAGCGAGACTCAGGTTACACATAAAATGGAGGTAGTGCATGTGGATTTATGTCATGTATATTCATTGTAGCTATCTTGAAAACCTGACTGGCTTGGTGCGTCCAGAGAACTTGGTTGAGACCCATTGTCCTCACCTGGACTGATTGTGAATCAATAACTTGAACTGCCTCCAGACTTTCAGAACAGGATGATCCATCCCTGGTTTTACCCCATGGTCTGCATGGACTGGTCATGCTGCTGTTCCTACTGATTTCCCTAAGAAAATCAAGACTGCAATGGGGAAAATTCAGGACTTGAGCAGTCTGCGCTAAAAGTCTGGAATTAGCTGGTTGCATTTGTTGACCTCTGTTCCACTGAGTTCTCTGGATAATATATAAAGTACAATATGATTTATATAATATTTATGCATTTGATTGTATGTCTTAAGTTTATAATGTCCTTGACAATTTCTGATCTGCTGCTCTGCATTCAGTGGGAGCACTGCCATTATTAATAAGCTTTAGGGCCAATTGACTGATGTAGAATGACAGCATCATAAATCAGAAAGCTGAGACTTTGTCTTACTTTATCTATAAAGCTCTTATATACTGGTTACCAGCTGATAAAAACAATCAAAGTGGTATACAAACAAAAAAAATAACCCACCTCTCCCTACATTAACCTTCCTCTTCGCTATATCCATATAACAAAGAAAATTATACCACCTACTCAGTGTTATCAAACTCCTCCTCAACCATTACCACCCTCTCCAGAGAACAGCCAGGATTTTAAAACTTTTTGAAATCTCTAAGCATTGTCAATCATATGGAGTTTTGATAGCAATTTATTCCATTTCATTGGAGCTATCACAGATGTTTGGACAAGTTCCTGCCACTATTTGGGTTTCTACCAGGTACTTGTGACCTGGATTGGACACTGTTGGAAACAGGATACTGGGTTAGATGGATCATTGGTCTGACCCAATATGATTATTCTTAGGTTCTTATGTAGGAGGTTCTCTCTCTAGCCAAGAGCTTCCAATATGGTACACAGTTAGGCCTTCTAGTAACATCTCTTGGCTGGAATATAGTGGATTCACTTGGATGTGGCAAACCATCTGTTTTGACAAATATAAAAGGACCTTTATCATGTAAGTAGGTAGTGTCCTATTGTGGATTAAAAACTGGTTAAAAGATAGAAAACAGAGAGTAGGATTAAATGGTCAGTATTCTCAATGGAGAAGGGTAGTTAGTGGAGTTCCCCAGGGGTCTGTGCTGGGACCACTGCTTTTTAACATATTTATAAATGACCTAGAGATGGGAGTAACTAGTGAGGTAATTAAATTGGCTGACGACACAAAGTTATTCAAAGTAGTTAAATCGCGGGAGGATTGTGAAAAATTACAAGAGGACCTAACGAGACTGGGAGACTAGGCGTCTAAATGGCAGATGACGTTTAATGTGAGCAAGTGCAAAGTGATGCATGTGGGAAAAAGGAACCCAAATTATAGCTACGTTATGCAAGGTTCCATGTTAGGAGTCACCGACCAAGAAAGGGATCTAGGTGTCGTCATTGATGATACGTTGAAACATTCTGCTCAGTGTGCTACGGCAGCTAAGAAAACAAATAGGTATTATTAGGAAAGGAATGAAAAACAAAAATGAGGACATTATAATGCCTTTGTATTGCTCCATGGTGTGACCGCACCTCGAATATCGTGTTCAATTCTGGTCGCCACATCTCAAAAAAGATATAGAGGGGCATAATCGAACAGAAACGCCTATCTCCATGGGCGTTTATCTCCGAGAACGGGTCCGTGAAGGGGCGGACCCAAGCGTATTTTCGAAAAAATTAGACGTCCATGTTTTATTCGCCAAGTTGTGAGCTGGGCGTTTTTGCTTTTCAGCGATAATGGACAATGAAATCGCCCAGCTCAAAAACGAATAAATCCAAGGCATTTGTTCGTGGGAGGGGCCAGGAGTCGTAGTGCACTGGTCCCCCTAACATGCCAGGACACCAACCAGGCACCCTAGGGGGCACTTTTACAAAAACAGAACAAAAGGTAAAAGAGCTCCCAGGTGCATAGCACCCTTCCCTTGTGTGTAGAGCCCCCCAAATCCCCCTCAAAACCCACTGCCCACAAGTCTACACCATTACTATAGCCCTAAGGAGTGAAGGGGGGCACCTACATGTGGGTACAGTGGGTTCGGGGGGGGGGGGGGGGTTGGACGACTAAGCATTAAGCAGCACAATTGTAACAGGTAGGGGGGGGGATGGACCTGGGTCCACTTGCCTGAAGTCCACTGCACCCCCTAACAACTGCTCCAGGGACCTGCATACTGCTGCCAGGGAGGTGGGTATGACATTTGAGGGTCAAAATAAAAAGTTGTGAAACATCATTTTTTGAGGTGGGAGGGGGTTTATGACCACTGGGGGAGTCAGGGGAGGTCATCCCCGATTCCCTCCAGTGGTCATCTGGTCATTTAGGGCACTTTTTGGGGCCTTATTCGTGAAAAAACAGGGTCCAGGAAAAGTGCCCTAAATTCTAGCTAAAAACGCATACTTTTGTCCCATTATCTGTGAAATGCGCCCATCTCTGTTCGGCAGATAACCACGCCCCAGTTCCGCCTTCGCCACACCTCTGACACGCCCCCATCAACTTTGTCCGCATCCGCGACGGAGTGCAGTTGAAAACGTCCAAAATCGGCTTTCGATTATACCGCTTTATTCGTTTTTGTGAGATAAACGCCCATCTCCCGATTTAGGTCGGAACTTGGGCGTTTTTCTCGTTCGATTATAAGCTGGATAGTGGAATTAGAAAAGGTGCAGAGAAGGGCAACGAAAATGATAAAGGGGACTTCCCTATGAGGAAAGGCTAAAGTGGCTGGGGTTCTTTAGCTTGGAGAAAAGACAGCAGAAGGGAGATACGATAGAGGTCTATAAAATAATGAGTGGAGTGGAACGGGTAGACGTGAAGCCTCTGTTTATGCTTTCCAAAAATACTAGGACTAGGGGGCATGCGATGAAGCTACAAAGTAGTAAATTTAAAATGAATCAGAGAAAATATTTCTTCACTCAATGTGTAATTCAACTTTGGAATTTGTTGCCAGAAAATGTGGTAAACGCAGTTAGCTTAGCAGAGTTTAAAAAAGGTTTGGATGGCTTCCTAAAGGACAAGTCCATAGACCATTATTAAATTGGACTTGGGAAATCCACTATTTCTAGGATAAGCAACATAAAATATTTTGTACTTTTTTGTGGATCTTGACAGGTATTTGTGACCTGGATTGGCCACTATCGGAAACAGGATGCTGGGCTTGATGGATCTTTGGTCTGTCCCAGTATGGCAATACTTATGTACTTATGACCTCAAAGACCATATGTAATACCTTAAATTGTACATCAGGTACCACCAGAAACCAGAACAATTTATCTAATAGGGGTTTTGCCAAAGAACATCAAGGTACTTGAAAAATAAAGCATGCTACTGTGTTTTGTGCTACCTGGAGGTATTGTAATAGCCATAAGTACATAAGTAATGCCACACTGGGAAAAGACCAAGGGTCCATCGAGCCCAGCATCCTGTCCACGACAGCGGCCAATCCAGGCCAAGGGCACCTGGCAAGCTTCCCAAACGTACAAACATTCTATACATGTTATTCCTAGAATTATGGAATTTTCCCAAGTCCATTTATGTTACGTCTGTGCTTTCCTCGCCCTCTGGTGCCCAGAATGGGTGGCTGCTATGGACCATCACCCGTTCCAGATTTCAGGCCGGTCCGGTCCGGATCTTCCGGGCTGCCAGACTTGCTTGCTTCGATTGAACCTACACAGCCACCGTAGCTACCTGGTGATTGCTGCAGCTGAGTCTCACCGGTTGCTGGGCTTATTAGCCATTTTGAAACTCTCTGGCTTTGCCTTTGCATTGCGTCTTAGGCCCTGGTATGTGGGTGCTTGTGCACTTCTGCTTGAGAGACTTTGTCTGGACCTGATTCTGTTTTTGCTGGTTTCCTGCCTTTTGAACCTTTGCCTGAACCTGGACTTTGCTTTGCTTGCCGCCTGCCTTTTGACCCTTTGCCTGGACCTGTCTTCTGCTTGCTGGCTGACTGCCTAGAGACCTAGCCTGGATTTGCCGGTACGGCTGTTCTGCCTTGCTTCTGGTGTGGGGTGGTTTTGCCTGCCACTGCCGCTCCTCGGCAGTAGCCCAAGGGCTCACAAACCTGTTTCCAGCTTTGTAAACGTGACAATTTAGTAGCGGTTTATGGACATGTCCTTTAGGAAACCGTCTAACCCCTTTTTAAACTCTGCCAAGCTAACCGCGTCCACCACGTTCTCCGGCAACAAATTCCAGAGTTTAATTACACGTTGGGTGAAGAAAACTTTTCTCCAATTTGTTTTAAATTTACTACACTGTAGTTTCAACGCATGCCCCCTAGTCCTAGTATTTTTGGAAAGCATGAACAGACGCTTCACATCCACCTGTTCTACTCCACTCATTATTTTATATACCTCTATCATGTCTCCCCTCAGCCGTCTCTTCTCCAAGCTGAAAAGCCCTAGCCTCCTTAGTCTTTCTTCATAGGGAAGTTGTCCCATCCCCACTATCATTTTAGTCGCCCTTCGCTGCACCTTTTTCAATTCCACTATATCTTTCTTGAGATGCGGCAACCAGAACTGAACACAATACTCAAGGTGCGGTCGCACCATGGAGCGATATAACGGCATTGTAACATCCTCACACCTGTTTTCCATACCTTTCCTAATAATACCCAACATTCTATTCGCTTTCCGAGCCACAGCAGCACAATGAGCAGAAGGTTTCAGTGTATTATCGACGACGACACCCAGATCCCTTTCTTGGTCCGTAACTCCTAACGTGGAACCATGCATGACGTAGCTATAATTCGGGTTCTTTTTTCCCACATGCAACACCTTGCACTTGCTCACATTAAACATCATCTGCCAACTAGCTGCCCAGTCTAACGAGTCTCGTAAGGCCCTTCTGTAATTTTTCACAATCCTGTCGCGAGTTAACGACTTTGAATAACTTTGTGTCATCAGCAAATTTAATTATCTCGCTAGTTACTCCCATCTCTAAATCATTTATAAATATATTAAAAAGCAGCGGTCCTAGCACTGACTCCTGAGGAACCCCACTAACTACCCTTCTCCATTGTGAATACTGCCCATTTAACCCCACTCTCTGTTTCCTATCCTTCAACCAGTTCTTAATCCACAATAGGATGTTTCCTCCTATCCCATGACCCTCCAATTTCCTCTGTAGCCTTTCATGAGGTACCTTGTCAAACGCCTTTTGAAAATCCAGATACACAATATCAATCGGCTCCCCTTTGTCAACGTTTGTTTACTCCTTCAAAGAATTGAAGTAAATTGGTCAGGCAAGATTTCCCCACACAAAAGCCGTGCTGACTCGGTCTCAGTAATCCATGTCCTTGGATGTGCTCTGTAATTTTGTTTTTAATAATAGCCTCTACCATTTTCCCCGGCACTGACATCAGACTCACCGGTCTATAATTTCCCGGATCTCCCGTGGAACCTTTTTAAAAAATGGGCGTTACATTGGCCACCCTCCAATCTTCTGGTACCACGTTCGATTTTAAGGATAAATTGCATATCACTAGCAGTAGCTCCGCAAGCTCATTTTTCAGTTCTATCAGTACTCTAGGATGAATACCATCCGGTCCAGGAGATTTGCTACTCTTCAGTTTGCTGAACTGCCCCATTACGTCCTCCAGGTTTACAGTGAAGTCAGTAAGTTTCTCCGACACGTCCGCTTGAAATATCATTTCCGACACCGGTATCCCACCCAAATCTTCCTCAGTGAAGACCGAAGCAAAGAATTCATTCAATCTCTCCGCTACGTCTTTGTCTTCCTTGATCGCCCCTTTTACCCCTCGGTCATCCAGCGGCCCAACCGATTCTTTTGCCGGCTTCCTGCTTTTAATATACCGAAAATTTTTTTACTATGTTCTTTTGCCTCTAATGCTATCTTTTTTTCGTAATCCCTCTTGGCCTTCTTTATCTGCACCTTGCATTTGCTTTGACACTCCTTATGCTGCTTCTTGTTATTTTCAGACGGTTCCTTCTTCCATTTTCTGAATCCAAGAATCCCCAAATACAGTGCATTGCAATAATCTAAAACTGGGAGAATAAACAGCTGGACAACCAGTTGAAATAACTGAAGATAAAAAAAGGCTTTACCCTATGCAAAATTCTTATTTTTAAACTTTGATATAAAAAGATCCATCTTATTACTGCTGCCTAATTCAGAATTTATTTCTGTGGCATTTTTTTTCTTTTGGTCAGAAACTTTCCAGCTCTGGGAACTATACAACATAGTACAGAGTCTATATATAGGGATTCCCTTTCAAACTGCTCATCTAGGCATAAATTTCACAGGTACAAACCTTGTACTTAATTTTCAAAAGGAAAAGTACATGCATATGGACGACTCCATCGGATCTTTACTAGTGCTTTGTGCTCCTTGCTCATAGTGCACAATGGGCATGGCAGAGCAGGCAGGTGGGCTAAACCATTTGCCAACACTCATCTGTGGATGTGCCACAGTAGTTTATGCCTGAGGCTTAGAATAGTGAACCCTTAGAGCCTTGGTCTTCACTCCCAGTTTTCCAAGGCTTGTGCAGTAGCATTTTGCTGAATGTTTGATCTGTACAATTTCTCTGAAGTAACAGAGTCAAATGAGGGGTCCTCAATCCAGTCCTCAGGAGAAACCTACCCAGGCTGCTATTCTGGATATCCATACTGAATATGCATGAGGTAGAATTGCATATGCTGGCTTCATCTACAGAATCTCATACATATTTTATAATGCATATCCTGAAAATCAGACTGGCTAGGGGGTACTTGAAGAATGGGTTGAGAAACACTAATTTAAACAAGGCATACCAAAAAGATCAACCAATGTGAATATACACAGCTCCTCCACATACAACCAGAACTGTCTTACAATATCTTACAATACTACTATTATATTTTTTCATTATCATGTTGTCCAAGATCCTTCTATAACACTAAATGTCTATTTTCTAACATATTTCCACCACTCATGATGTATTGTAAGCTACATTGAGTCTGCAAAGAGGTGGGAAAATGTGGGATACAAATGCAATAAATAAATAAATAGATAAAAATAAACAAAGTGGCACGATTGCCTGGCAAATATAAGTAGTTTCTCATTAAAAAAGTGTTAATAGCTTTTATCTTCTGTTCTCATATTCGTTTATAGATTGAAAATGAAATTGTGTATTAATGCATCATCAACAGTGTCTATTAAATCCCAATAATTTTTTAAAGGAACAGCGTATACAGATAGGAATTTAAAGTAGCAAAATAATCAAGATTTTTGCATATATACAGTGGTTCTATGCATATCCACAGCAGGATTATTTACCCCCATGCTTTCAAATGTAGGCAGTTGAATACTAACGTGCTATACAGTAAAACAGGGCTTGTGTAAGACTTAATGCAGAGCTATTGTGTAACTAACTGTAAAGCTCACCTGCAGAGCTGGGTTACTTTAAAGCGACAATTAAGTCCCACTAGAAACTGGCAATTCTAAACACTAGGGGGATTTCCAATTGAGCAGCAAAAACCATGAATGTTATAAAAATCCCAATCACATTGGTAGATGAGTCATTTGTTGTGAATTTTATGAGTTTCTTTAATAGCTATTACTTGGCATATTGCTCATCCATTTACTCATCCATTTAGAACAGCATGGTGGTTATTTTAGAAGCCCTAACCACGGGCCTTTAAAAATGGAACACAGTTCTTTAATGAATGAGCCTTGACAAAAAGACCCGACACGGGCCGTGTTTCGGTGACTAGCACCTGCGTCAGGGGTCACAGTGATGACGTGGAAAACTTGGGGAATAACTCGAATATATTCCTCTACAATATATTATTCCTTACCCCACGTCTCATATAGTAAAAGCTACAAAGCACCAAGGCACTTTCACTTTCTGTATCCATTTGTATAGCATATGTATATTTTAGCCCCACTCTAGTCCTGCCCAGTACATACCCAGGCCATGCCCCCTTGAAATATTCACATATTCACAACTTGGATGTGTATATTGTGGCTTTCTAGAATCTGAATTTAAACGTGTATGTCATATATACATCTAAATGCCAGCCCGTGCACATCCAGGTCATGAATAGGGCTTCTAAAATATAACAAAAGAGAGGGAACGAAGTACAAACTAAAGTCCAAACAAAAAAAACAGCACCACGGGCCTTTAAAAATGGAACACAGTTCTTTAATGAATGAGCCTTGACAAAAAGACCCGACACGGGCCGTGTTTCGGTGACTAGCACCTGCGTCAGGGGTCACAGTGATGACGTGGAAAACTTGGGGAATAATTCGAATATATTCCTCTACAATATATTATTCCTTACCCCACGTCTCATATAGTAAAAGCTACAAAGCATCAAGGCACTTTCACTTTCAGAAAGTGAAAGTGCCTTGGTGCTTTGTAGCTTTTACTATATGAGACGTGGGGTAAGGAATAATATATTGTAGAGGAATATATTCGAGTTATTCCCCAAGTTTTCCACGTCATCACTGTGACCCCTGACGCAGGTGCTAGTCACCGAAACACGGCCCGTGTCGGGTCTTTTTGTCAAGGCTCATTCATTAAAGAACTGTGTTCCATTTTTAAAGGCCCGTGGTGCTGTTTTTTTTGTTTGGTCTTTAGTTTGTACTTCGTTCCCTCTCTTTTGTTATATTTTAGAAGCCCTATTCATGACCTGGATGTGCAAGGGCTGGCATTTAGATGTATATATGACATACACGTTTAAATTCAGATTCTAGAAAGCCACAATATACACATCCAAGTTGTGAATATGTGAATATTTCAAGGGGGCATGGCCTGGGTATGTACTGGGCAGGACTAGAGTGGGGCTAAAATATACATATGCTTTCCCTGTTTTACAAGGGGAATGCACATTTATGCCCTTGAGATCAACAATGGGATTTACAGCTGCTCCCGGGGATGTCTAAGTTATTTGTAGGTGTTCATGTTGTGTACCACTCCACTGGAGGGATATGGGGTGTAACCAGGTACCTCTCTTGTGCAGCCAAGGATAGAACAATCTCCTCCAGCCACAGGCTCCTGGTAGAGTGAAGAAACAGATGTCCACCAGTAACTTCAATCTTAAGAACTTTTATTCCATGCAGGTTTCTAGTACACAGTTCCAATAGCAGCATAGCACATACCAGGATTCAATACAGGCTTACAGGCTTCAGTCTGGGCTCTTTATCCAATGCACAATAAACAGTAATTCAATTCCCAAGACAAACAGTTCTTTCAGTTCATCATCACAGTGCAGTCACCCAGCAGCAGTTTCTACCTTCTATCCTTTTTACCTTCAGGAGAGCTCAATATTTTAGGGACTCCTTCTACCCAAGGGTTTTCCCTGCATCAGCTTCACAGTGAATTCAATACTTTTGGGACTTCCTCTCACCCAAGGAATCTCAGCCTGCTTCAATACTTTAGGGACCTCCCTGCCCAAGGGTTTTCAGCCTGTAACTCCTTCTCTCCTGAACTGAACTGAATTCCTCTCTCCTGAACTGAACTCCTCTCTCCTTCTGCTTTTCCTGAACTGAACTCAATTCCTCTCGTGGGACTCCTTCCCACCTGCCTAATCAATCTCTGGCTTCAGCTACCACCACCAATCATTCTCCTTCTATTAGCTTCCCCACACCCATACCAGCTGAGTTGAGCATTAAACTAATGAGACCAATGATGAGCTCCTGCACACAGGGTTTCCTAACTCTCTTTCCGCCTAGTGGCAGCCACTCTACACAACCTGCCAGCCTACACCCATGTCTTCCTTGATTGCAGCTAGGAGTCCAGTCTGGGTTCTTCATCTCCCCCTCTGGCTCCTTGCCTGCAATGCCTTCTGGGACTTGTATTTCAGACTGAAACTGCCTTAACCAAACTATCCTGGATGTGACTTTATCACATACATGTGTCCTTATCACAGGGGACACTGCCTCTTTAATCCATCAGTGCCAATACTGGCAAATGATTTCAGGCTCTGTGACAGACTGGGGAACTGTAGACATGTATATTTCTAACATGGGGGATATACACATGTATGTGCTAGCACATACATGTGATGAGTAAGGGAGTAAGTCTCAGGAAACTGAGCTGTTTCACAAAGGATTGGAACCTATTCTGCCCCAAGACAGACACAGAACCCATTCGACAATGGAAAACCTGGCAAGTCCTTAGGAGGAAAGCGGGCCCATATCTACTGCAACTTCCTGGAAAAAGTAGGAGTCAGTCCTTAGAGACGAGCCAGGACTTAGACAAGCCCATATCCCTGGCTGACTAAACCAAGGAGGTTTGATAACAGGAGACAGCACGAGCCTATCTGACCCATTATGTAGGCTGAAGCCAGTAGGGGGAGCTTGTCACCCTATCAATTTATTGTTTTGAGTATACCAAGATGGCAGTGACTGCATTGGGGAGAATTAAAACCTCCTTGGGCAGAGTGGGTGGAGGTCAGCTTCAGCCTTGAGACATAATACTGTCTTCTGTTATCTAACCTCCTTGGGCTAAAACAGTATGTGATGGAACCAAAGGGAGGCTGGGAAGGGGTGGGGCTGAATTTGTCTTTCAAGGAGAGCAGCTTCCATTTGAGGAGGTGATGGAAACTCCTGCAGAGTGAAATGGACTCATGAGGACTATTCCTAAAACACACACAGCCTGTGTGTGTGGTATCAGGTCAGTAAAAACATCTGATAAGTGGTAGGTGCAGCTGAGGATTCAGCTTTAGAAGCTGAATCCTATAAAATAGTGTGTTTCAGATTACAGTGAGTGCATGAATTGATATGAACTTCAGGGTAAGAGACACCATGAAAAGGGATTTTTAACCCTTCCTTTTGCTTTATATGATCCTTGGTGCTGGATAATTGTGCTGTTGGACTGAACTAAATTATAGTAGGCAGGTGTGAATTTTTAACACTTGCTCAGTGTTTCTGCCCAGAGCTCTGTGATAGAGAGTTGCACGGGGACAGAACTCTAACCCGTTCCTGTTTGAATTTAACCCGTGTCCACTGGATTCTTACCCATCCCAACTCATCCTCACAAGAATTTAACCCATCCCTACAAGAATTTAATGGTACCTAAAAAAAAAAATCTAGTTGTCTCTCTGTCTCTCTTTGGGTTTGAGTCACAGCACTGCAGGCAAGGAAGGAATAGAAATTCAGATTTGGAACACTATGGTATGCACATGTAAGACTTGTCTATGATTCACTAGGGGCCTCTTTTATCATGCCACAGCTCCTGGTGCGGTAATGCCGACAAAGCCCACTCACTTTGAACCAGCTCCATCGGAATTGTCGCATGGGAACTGCTAGCACGGCTTGATAAAAGAGGCACTAAATTACTTTGGAACAATAGGACAGCTTGAATTGCTTTAAAAATATTAAAAGCCATTTGTAATTTTGGGGTGTCAATTTTCCTGAGTTTGTGTTTTATAATTATTATTTTTTATATTACGTGCTGTAATACGGTGGCCGGCAGATCAACATACTAGTACCCCACCTGTATGGCTGGTGAAAGAACAGCAACTTTCCAGTGGTTAGTGCATTGGACTTTGATCCTGGGCAATTGGGTTTGATTCCCACTGCAGCTCCTTGTGACTGTGGGCAAGTCACTTAACCCTCTATTGCCCCAGGTACAAAATAAATACCTGTATATATGTAAACCACTTTGAATGTAGTTGCAAAAAACCACAGAAAGGCGGTATATCAAGTCCCATTTCCCTTTCCCCTTTCCCTTAAACATAGGATAGGCTTTATTCTATCGTTCATCAAAAGGTCCAGATAAAGACATTATCAGTGACTCTTTAATTGCTAATCAGAAGTTAGATAGCCTTTTAACGTCCTATTAAATAACTTTTGCCCCTCTCTGAGACAATCCCAATATTTGTATAAACAAAAAACTTTTTATTTGGTCTACTTGGGCTTAACATGATGCTTAAGAAATACATGATATTATGTGTGATGATTCGATTGAATCTGTTATCGCTTTGCAAGAAAAATATTCTTTATCCAAATCTCATTTTTTTTAGATATCTACAACTAAAACTGGCTCTTCTGTCAAACAGACACCCTTCCAAGTGTTCATTCAAATTTCTGGTGGAGAGGATGAACACTTGGAAGAGTGTCTGTTTGACAGAAGAGCCAGTTTTAGTTGTAGATATCTAAAAAAAATGAGATTTGGATAAAGAATATTTTTCTTGCAAAGCGATAACAGATACAATCGAAGTATTTTATCAATGGTTAATGTACCCAATAAATTTGGTTCCAATTTCTATAAAATATTTGTTTTTAAATGCTGTTCACAAAAAACTGCTCTACAATATATATGGAGCATGGATACTAATACCTCCATCACAGAAGCCCAGTGGTCATATGTTTGATCAAAAATAAACAGACCATTAGCATTATCTCCTACTTTACAATCCTTATTTTTTTTGATACATAAAGCTCTCTGGACCCCAATTAAACAAAATAGTACAAAATCTAAATTATGTTAGTTTTGTAATACAACTCTTGGGACTCTAGAACATTTATTATTTAGTTGTGTCAATCCTCATAAGTTTTGGACTGATGTTTGGGAAAGAATAAATGTCATTTTACAGTTGAAATCTAAATTGTCATAAGATATCGTTATTTTCAGGTTGATTTGCCTATCTGAACCTTTGTCAACTAATGAAAGTAAGCTCTTTGATATTCTGATTGCAGTTGCACTTAAAACTATACTACATGAGTGGAAAAATAATAGCAAAGTCACTTTTACGTACTGGTGGAATTCCTTATGTTTGATTTATAAATATGAAACTAAGATTGCTGAATCCACTGGATCGCTTGTTAGACTTTAAGAAGTTTGGGAACCTTTTGACTTATTGCTCTGATAAACCTAATGTAACCGGTTTAAAATCTATTTGTGCTTTATATGATGTTATCTTATCTGTACTATCTTGCATTGATGTATAGGTACACATGCCATATGCGCTTTACGTTGTATATGATGTTTTTCTTTCTTTTGTTCATATGTTTAACATTTAATAAAGATGGTTTTTAACTTTAAAAAAAAATCAGTGCAGCCTCTTCGCCCTCATTACCACCTCTTTTCCTCAGCCATTTCCTCTCCATACACCCAAAACATCCTTTGTACTTCCACCCTCACTCATGTGCACTGTATAGCCTTGGATTGGAGGAGTAATTTAATGGTTAGAGTAGTGGGCTGAAAACCAGAGAAACCAAGTTTCAAGGCCCACTGATGTTCCTTTTTCATCCCCCATTGCTTCAGCAACAAACTAACAGGTCAATATTAAAAAGAATCTTTCCAGATAACAGCATTAGCTACCTAGATCTTGAGGCTGCGTTTAACTCCTAATTCCTATTTATTTGTTCAATACCCATGTCTGTTTTATCATTCCCATAAGTACATAAGTAGTGCCATACTGGGAAAGACCAAGGGTCCATCTAGCCCAGCATCCTGTCACCGACAGTGGCCAATCCAGGTCAAGGGCACCTGGCACGCTCCCCAAACGTAAAAACATTCCAGACAAGTTATACCTAAAAATGCGGAATTTTTCCAAGTCCATTTAATAGCGGTCTATGGACTTGTCCTTTAGGAATCTATCTAACCCCTTTTTAAACTCCGTCAAGCTAACCGCCCGTACCACGTTCTCCGGCAACGAATTCCAGAGTCTAATTACACGTTGGGTGAAGAAAAATTTTCTCCGATTTGTTTTAAATTTACCACACTGTAGCTTCAACTCATGCCCTCTAGTCCTAGTATTTTTGGATAGCGTGAACAGTCGCTTCACATCCACCCGATCCATTCCACTCATTATTTTATACACTTCTATCATATCTCCCCTCAGCCGTCTCTTCTCCAAGCTGAAAAGCCCTAGCCTTCTCAGCCTCTCTTCATAGGAAAGTCGTCCCATCCCCACTATCATTTTCGTCGCCCTTCGCTGTACCTTTTCCAATTCTACTATATCTTTTTTGAGATACGGAGACCAGTACTGAACACAATACTCCAGGTGCGGTCGCACCATGGAGCGATACAACGGCATTATAACATCCGCACACCTGGACTCCATACCCTTCCTAATAACACCCAACATTCTATTCGCTTTCCTAGCCGCAGCAGCACACTGAGCAGAAGGTTTCAGCGTATCATCGACGACGACACCCAGATCCCTTTCTTGATCCGTAACTCCTAACGCGGAACCTTGCAAGACGTAGCTATAATTCGGGTTCCTCTTACCCACATGCATCACTTTGCACTTGTCAACATTGAACTTCATCTGCCACTTGCATGCCCATTCTCCCAGTCTCGCAAGGTCCTCCTGTAATCGTTCACATTCCTCCTGCGACTTGACGACCCTGAATAATTTTGTGTCATCGGCGAATTTAATTACCTCACTAGTTATTCCCATCTCTAGGTCATTTATAAATACATTAAAAAGCAACGGACCCAGCACAGACCCCTGCGGGACCCCACTAACTACCCTCCTCCACTGAGAATACTGGCCACGCAATCCTACTCTCTGCTTCCTATCTTTCAACCAGTTCTTAATCCATAATAATACCCTACCTCCGATTCCATGACTCTGCAATTTCTTCAGGAGTCTTTCGTGCGGCACTTTGTCAAACGCCTTCTGAAAATCCAGATATACAATATCAACCGGCTCCCCATTGTCCACATGTTTGCTTACCCCCTCAAAAAAATGCATTAGATTGGTGAGGCAAGACTTCCCTTCACTAAATCCGTGCTGACTTTGTCTCATCAGTCCATGTTTTTGTATATGCACTGCAATTTTATTCTTAATAATAGCCTCCACCATCTTGCCCGGCACCTTAAGGAATTCCCTTATCCCTTATTTGTCCTGTTTGTCTGTCTTGATTAGATAGTAAGCTCTCTCGAGCAGGGGCTCTCTCTTACATGTTTGGTGTACAGTTCTGTGTATATCTAGTAGCACTAAAGAAATTATATGCAGTAGTAGAAGATAGGTTCCACTAATTGGGTTATTCATAGAAACAGAGAAAAATGTAGGCAAATAAAGACCATATGGCCTATCCAGTCTGCCCATCCATTCTATCTACTCTCCCTATCACTCCCTTAGAGATTCTATGTAATTGTCCCAAGCTCTTTTGAATTCAGATACTGTTTTGTCTCCACCACTTCTAGCTGGAGGCCGTCTCACGAATTCAGCACTCTTTCCATGGAGAAGTAGTTCCTCAGGTTACTTCTGAGTCTATCCCCTTTCATGTTCATCGTATGTCCCCACATTCCAGAGCTTTCTTTCAATTGAAAGAGATTCGCCTCCTCTGCCTTTATGCCTTATGGGTAGTTAAATGTCTCTATCATATCTCCCCTCTCCCATCTTTCTTTCAAAATATTCATATTGAGATCTTTAAGTCTGTCCCCTTACACTTTATGATGAAGACCACTGACCATTTTGGTAGCTGCCTTCTGGACTGACTCCATATTGTTTATATCTTTTTGAAGGTGCAATCTCCAGATATTGCCCTAGGAATGTCCTTACAGACCACCTCTGCCCTAATTTCAGATTTCACTTTTATTTGATATATCATCTATTAGAGAACTATTTAACAGGCTTATTTTCGAAAGAGAAGAGCGCCCATCTTCCGACACAAATCGGGAACTGGGCATCCTTTTCTCAGGGTTGCCCAGATTGGCATAATTGAAAGTCGATTTTGGGCGTCCTCAACAGTTTCCCGTCGCGGGGACGACCAAAGTTCACGGGGGCGTGTCAGCACCATAGCAAAGGTGGGACTGGGGCGTGATTAGGAGATGGGCGTCCACCGATAATGGAAAAAAGAAGGGCATCCCTGACGAGCACTTGGCCGACTTTACTTGCTCCATTTTTTCTTGCGACCAAGCCATGAAAAGGTGCCCAAACTGACCAGATGGCCACAGGAGGGAATCGGGGATGACCTCCCCTTACTCCCCCAGTGGTCATCAACCCCCTCCCACCCTAAAAAAAACATTTTTTTTGCCAGCCTCTATGCCAGGTATATAAAACAATGAGTGGAATGGAACAGGTGGATGTGAAGCGTCTGTTCACGCTTTCCAAAAATACTAGGACTAGGGGGCATGCGATGAAACTACAGTGTAGTAAATTTAAAACAAATCGGAGAAACTATTTCTTCACCCAACGCGTAATTAAACTCTGGAATTCGTTGCTGGAGAACGTGGTGAAGGCGGTTAGCTTAGCTGTTTTTAAAACGGGGTTAGACGGTTTCCTAAAGGACAAGTCCATAAACCACTGCTAAGTGGACTTGGGAAAAATCCACAATTCCAGGAATAACATGTATAGAATGTTTGTACGTTTGGGAAGCTTGCCAGGTGCCCTTGGCCTGGATTGGCCGCTGTCGTGGACAGGATGCTGGGCTCGATGGACCCTTGGTCTTTCTCAGTGTGGCATTACTTATGTACTTATGTACTTAAATGTCATACCCAGCTCCATGACAGCAGTATGCAGGTCCCTGGAGCAGTTTTAGTGGGTGCAGTGTACTTCAGGCAGGCGGACCCAGGCCCATCCACCCTCCTACCTGTTACACTTGTGGTGGTAAATGTGAACCCTCAAAACCCACCCGAAACTCACTGTACCCACATTTAGGTGTCCCCCTTCACCCCTTAGGGCTATGGTAGTGTTGTACAGTTGTGGGTAGTTGGTTTTGGGGGGGTTTGGGGGCTCAGCACCCAAGGTAAGGGAGCTATGCACCTGGGAGCAATTTGTGAAGTCCACTGCAGTGCCCCCTAGGATGCCCGGTTTGTGTCCTGGCATGTCAGGGGGACCAGTGCACAATGAATTCTGGCTCCTCCAACAACCAAAGGGCTTGGATTTGTTCATTTTTGAGATGGGCGTCCTCGGTTTCCATTATGGCTGAAAACCGGGGACGACCATCTCTAAGGTCAACCATCTCTGAAGTCGACCTAAATGTTGAGATTTGGGCGTCCCCAACCGTATTATCGAAACGAAAATGGACAACCATCTTGTTTCGATAATACGGGTTTCCCCGCCCCTTTGCCGGGATGTCCTTAGAGATGGGCGCCCTTAGAAATGGTCATCCCCGTTCGATTATGCCCCTCCACATGGTTTACATGAAAGTGTATAAGATGAACAGTAATATAGACAAGACAGGCTAAAATAAAAAGGGGAAAGAGGGAGAAGAAAATTTACAATCTTCAACAAGTTTGAAAAAGAGAAAAAAACAGTCTGGCTATTGAAGCATCTAGTACCTAATTCCCACCATAGGCCATTACTGGAGTAGTGGCAGTTTAGGATCAAAAGCTTTGGAGAAGAAGTGATTTTTAAGGATTATCCTAAATTTCTGAAAGGATGGAGTTAACCTTACATCTAATGGCAGATTGTTCCAAAAGTTGGTCCAGTGACACTAAATATGAAATAGCTGATATATCTAGCCTAATAACTTTAAAGGATGGAACAGACAAAATATTTTACTGGGGTGATCTTAATGTACAGGAAAAGGAGTAAGGGATTAGATATCTAAATAAAAAAAAAGGGGGGGGGGGCAGGCCACAATGCAAAATTTTATGGATTAAACTCAACTGTTTGAATTGTATCCTATACAGTATTGGTAACCAATGTTTCGCTTTTAGGAGAGTAATACGCAGTCAAATTTTCTTGCACCTGTGATCAACTTAACAGCTACATTTTGGATTAACTGCAGATGTTGTAAGATCAACAGCATGGAGCCTCTGAAACAATGCATTACAGTAGTCTAAATTACTCAGAACTAAAGCATGGCTCAGCATCCATAAGCAGAGGCAGAGAACGGACAGAGCCAGGGCAGTCCTGGGCCACATCTGGATAGTGACAATATACAATCTGCTATCTGGATAATTTAAGACACATAGAAGGCTGTCCTAAGTTATGCAGATAGCAAACTGTGTCTTGCCACTATACGAATAACTTACAGCGCTGACCACCTTATCCAGATATTCAAATCCAGCCACTATCCTTATAAGCCACTATCTGGCATAAAAAAAAATACTGACCATGGCAGCTGAATATTAAATCATTTTAAACCCTCTGGGACCATCAACATATCTACTGTACCTGAATATAACTTGCTTTGTACTACCAATGACAAGGCATGAGCTTTAAAAAAACACCTCCGATTCTTATCCTTTTAAAATTAATTCTTCTCAAAACTGATTCATCCTACATATGAACACCCAGTAGTCATAGAAGTCCTCTTATATTACGGTATGTTCTCCAATGTGGAGCAGGAATCCATTTGAGTTTAGGATGGAACCTACACTATCAGTGTAGATGGGATAAGGATGACAGAAATTCATCTCAGCTGGAATGGATTCCCATGGCTAGAACTCATGGATTAATGTTGATCATTATGGGAAAGGTAGTTCACTAACTGTTTCTGTTCTTTAAAAAAGTTTTTATGCAAGTATCAAACACTTAAATCAATTCATAATTCTGACTCAAATCAAAATAAAATGTAAAACATGCATTTCAAAGCTGTGAAAAAAGCAGATTAAAATCTAAGTTGCTCAGCTTTTAGCCTATTTGAATGTTTTTTTTTCCAGCATCACTGTAAAAGAAACACCCCCATTCTAATTAGCATATCCTAAACATAGATTCTACTGAAAGACATGCATTAGGAAATTGTATAAAATAAAGTACAGAAATGCTGCTGCTACCCAACCTGCACAGTTTGAAATAGCCTTTTTGTCCTACCTTCTTCCTTTTTTCTCATTATGACACAGACCACTAACGAGGTGTCTCTTCAGAAGCACCCAATTAGTGGTCAGGTGCAGGGTGAAGATGAAAGGCATAATGGAAACCACAGGTGCACCACACATCATCTTGATTCGTAGTCAGTTCCACAGAAACCACACTTCTTTCTGAAATGCGACCTCCCTGGAATCCCTATCATCTTGACAGCTCTTCATCCTAATTAAAGCAAACTTTTGAACCACAACATAGTTGTCCATAATATCTTTTAGTTGGCTCATCATCCTCATTCTGTTATGATTTTATTTGTGCAAATGTGTAATACTGTACCTGTATTTGAGCATCATGAACTTGAAAGACTTCAGTGTATAACAGGCTCAGCTTCGTAGAGTTCATTCATTTTTATAGGTAAAAGGTCATAGAACTGATATTCTAACTTTCTGTGGTACAACCAAAGTGGTTTACATTTATCAGATGCAGGTACTTTCTCAGTCCTTAGTGAGCTCACAATCCATGTTTTTCTTTTTGTATCCAGGGCAATGGAGGATTAAGAGGCCCTTTTACTAAGCTGCGTTAGGTACTAACATGCGCCTAATGCAGTTTAACATGGGATACCCTGAGTTGCTCTCAGTTGTCCTGTGATAACTGCCAAATCATCACATTTATCTTTTGGGGGAGGAGGGGGGCCAGTTAACTCGTGCTGAATATTGGCCAGCCGGATTTCAGGACTAAGAAATCGAATAGTCGAAAAGATTGGATTCTAACTGAGGGACGTGATCAGGCAGCATCTTTTAAAATAAAGCCATACCACACTGCTACTACTACTACTACTACTACTATTTAGCATTTCTATAGCGCTACAAAGCGTACGCAGCGCTGCACAAATACACTGCTCATTCTCATTAAGAAAACACAAGGACAAAGGGGGTCATTTACTAAAGCTTAGCTCGAGCTATCTGCAACTGGGCCCCTAGGAATAAAATGGGCCCTGCTGCAGGTAACTCGAGTTAAGCTTTAGTAAAAGACTCCCAAAATAGATAATTCAAAGAATTATGTGGTATGGGCCTCCAGAAAGATAAAATAGGTTGAACATAGATAGATAGATAGATAGATAGATAGATAGATAGATAGATAGATAGATAGATATAGATCTATCTATCTATCCACACACACATGAGGTGGGTCTATAAAACAAAGCGTGGTTGATGACTCTCTTCTGAAGGATAGAGAGGATTTTGTCTGAAAATTTGTTAAAAGGGCTACTTGATGTATTTTGCAATGTGAATGAGCCTGAAAAAAAGATGTTTGTATTCTACAGAAATTAGAGTCAACTACAGACCATCCACTATCATGCTTCACTCTATTGTTTCACCTATCCCCAGAGAAGGATTTTCAAAATGCATGGGGGGGGGGGGGGGGGGGGCTCTAAAGATTAACTTGAGTTATCTGCAGCAGGGCCCATAGGAATAAAATGGGACCCGCTGAAGATAACTCAAACTAACCTTTAGTAAAAGACTCCTATAGGTACTTAACTTTGAGAGTGTGATTCCTAGACTTTTATGTATTTGGATTTTGCTCACACTTTTTTCAGTAGTAGCTCAAGGTGAGTTACATTCAGGTACATTGGATATTTCTCTGTCCCAGGAGGGCTCATAATCTAAGTATGTACCTGAGGCAATGAAGGGTTAAGTGACTTGCCCAACATCACAAGGAGCAGCAGCAGGATTTGAACTGGCCACCTCTGGATTGCAAGACTGGTACTCTAACCACTAGGCCACTCCACTTTTGAATTCAAAAATTGCTGGCCCTAAAAGAATTTGAATTTGGGAGTTCTAAACCACAAAGGGATACAAGGTACCTATGTGAAATGTTCAAAATATGCCTAATTTAAGCTTATTTTAGAAAGACAACCTAGGTGCTTATGCGAGACCAGAGAAGCATGATGGGCAAGAGAAATAAAGAGTGGAAAACACAAGGGCTCCGAATCCCACTGGTCAGTGTTCGCCAGCCAGAAACGCACATGGCAGATAGATGGCAGAGCAGCATGAGTCCGGATGCGGCAAGTGTACCATGCAGTTCTGTTCCACACCTGCCCTTCAGGGGAACAGGAGATGACATCTATGGGAAAGGCAGAGTACAACACAGAGTAGAAAGAGACTCACGACTCTCAAGATGAGAGTTAAGTACATAAGTACATAAGTATTGCCATACTGGGAGAGACCAAAGGTCCATCAAGCCCAGTATCCTATTTCAAACAGTGGCCAAACCAGGTCACAAGTACCTGGCAGGATCCCAGAACAGCAGTACAAATTTTTTGTTGCTTATGCTAGAATGTGCAGTGGATTTTCCCAAGTCCATCTTAATAATGGCTTATGGACAGATGATAAGTTTTTATTGAGGCACCATAAGAAGACCTAACTCTGGTCCATGTTTCAGCGGACTAACTGGTTCTTCAAGGGTCACAGGACTGCAGAAAGACATATTTACAATGTTAAAAGTTGGAAATACAAAAATGTAAAAAAAACATAATTTAAAACATATTAAAAAGACATAAAAACGTTTCAGAAACATAAAAACCAAAGAGCAGTTGTGGAGGGTGCCTGCGCCCAAATTGTGTGTGTGTGTGTGTGTGTGTGGTGGTGGTGGTGGGGGGGGGGGTAGGAGCAGGTCCCCAAGGCCTATGGTGGCTATGTGGATGTTATAATGGAGAGAATATGGAATTAGGCTGCGTGATTTCAAATTTTGGACCTTGATTCTAAGATGCCATCGAATGTAAGCCGCACCTACTTTCCATACACGTTAAAACCAGCAAAAAAAGTAGGTCTTATAATCAAGAAATATGGTATTTACATTGAAATTAGGTGTCTCACACAGCAAACTAACGAATTTGCCCAGAGACACATGTTCTCAGGTGCAATATGAGAATATATTAAAGATAATTGGTGTTGAAGCGAATACAAACATTTTCTTCTAGCTGGGCATCCAAATGATGTCACAAATCACAGGAGTGTTATTCAGATAAGCTATGAATAGCAGTAGAATCTGGAATGTTAATATCAGTCAGCAGAACCATATAAAACTATCCCTGGTACAGACTAGCAGCTTGTATAAAACTAGCATTGTAGGATCCCCAAAATGTGCCCTCCATGTACACCAAGAGGAAAATTCTGGAGTCTCTGCTCTTAATCTAACCCCTTTCTGGTAGTACAAAGTAATGAAATTTGGACTTGCCGGTCAGCAACTGGTTAGGGGCCACCTCTCAAATCTGGAGGAAAGTACATAAGGAGCTGCAGGCTGTAGCCCTTGGTCTTCTCTCCACCAGAGGAATCCAGGGACATAGCAAGCCTGTGAACATCCAAGGGAATAGCGCGCGGCTTAGGGAGCTGCATCTTAGAAAGCCAGCTAGGCTAGCCGCTACAAGACTGCAGTCAACCTATAGACCCACCATGCTTAATTCTGCTAAATGGAGATCAAAATCCAAGGGGGATCAGTGCTGTACAGACTAGCTAGTGTGTCCAGGTGCACAGCAACCTGGTGCAGAAGAGCCACCAAAGATCCAGTGGATTGGAAGGAAAAGCAAAGAATGACTCCCAGAAGCATAGGTGGGACCTCTGACCCAGGTGCAACCCTACTTAACCTCTGAGGAGACTCAGTGCTGAAGTGGAAGGGACCTGTCCCTCAAGTGAATCCCTCACCTCCCTATCAAGGTGTACTTTTGATACTTAAAAAAAAAAAAATAAAACATGCTACTTTTCACCTTTTGGGCACATAGTCCCCATTTTGTACTCAACATAATGGCCTACAAGAGAGCCAAGAAGAGGAAGAAATCCATAGGAGTGTGTCAAGCCAGATGATGTTGAGAACCATATATTTATGTTGAATGTGTTTTGCTTTTTTTTTTTTTTTTTAATTCAGGACTGTAAATTCAGTATTTGTGGGGCTCATCAAATAAAAGTGTTTTATTTAATCACACTGCTAGTGCTCACTGGTATTCATGCCTGTTGTTGTTTGAATTTCCTTCCAGATTAAGCCTTGACATTAGTCTTCCCCTATCAATAAGGACTCTTTGTACTATTCTTTTCTGCTTGTGTTTCCCTCTTGTCTGCCTATTTGCAACAGCAGTCAATAATTACAAATACTTTTCTGTGGGACCTCCAGGGTCACCCTAGCCCTTTAGGGAGAAGCTGCCACTACACCAACAGTGAAACAGGAAAACCAGAGCTTGATTTACTTGAGTTTCAATAGACTAATTATTCCCTAAATATCATCAACTCTGAGCACACCAGCCAAAAGCTGACTCTAAAGACAGGGATTCTTGCATTTCTTCCACTGCTGGCACTGCTGGGTGGGAAAGTACACAGCCACATCATTTTTTATGAGATGGGTACCCATGATTATCCAGCCTCCTTGTAGGGATATGCCCAACCAAAAAAAAAAAAATTCTGTTGGTCTTCATTTGAAATGAAATTTTTGAAATGTGTGTGTGTGTGTTGGGGTTAAGGGGAGTATGGGATTTTTTCACACATTTGTGAATTTTACATGACCCCCCCCCCCCCCCCCCCCCGTGGGGGAAAGATAAATAAGGGGAGAGATGAAATCTGGGTAAAGTGCTTTTAAAACACAAACAGGTTTATTCTTTCTGAGTTTATAACTGTCAGTTTGCTTGCCTTAGTAGAGCTATATAGGAATGTGGCTGTTAGGACTTCATTACGTTTTGCAGGAGGGGTTGGGTGCCACAACTCTGTCTGCATGCAAATGGAGACAAGCAGGTGGTTGGAGCATTTCCACACAGACTTTGAGGGGATTAATTCACTGAAGGTAATAAAGATTCACTGCATGGAGAGAGCTGAATCAGTGAGGGAATTGAAAATCTGCTCCCCATGAGTTTAGGGGAGAGGCAGATTGGTGGCACGTTAGGAATTCAGAAAGAGTTGTTTGTCCTTTGGAGGCTATTTGTGTTATGCTGAACTATCTCTGATAGTTCTGGCTAGAAGGGGAGATAGCAAAATTTCTCCATCAGAGGACTATTTGTGGTTACAGAGTGTTGTTAAGAGCTGGAAACTCTGAATCCAAGCAGGGAGAATACCTTTAGAGGCTGTCTTGAAGACAAGAAGAGCAGAAGCCCTTGGGATCAGGCACAACTCAGGGCAGAAGAAAACAGCCTGCAGGGTTACTATTGGTACCTAGGACTGAGAAGAGCAGAAGTAGCCCTCTTGTGGGGAATCCTGGAACTGGTGGTTGCACAGCCCTACTAAGGGCTGGAAACTGAACCCCAGCAGGGAGAAACACCAGAGGCTCTTCTTAAAGAGAAGACCAGTGAGGGTGAAGGCCTCCATGGTGCGATCGGCACTAGGGGTCCAGTAAGGGAGAAGGCTACCTAGTTGTGGCTAGCCCTAGGAGCCCAGCAGAGGAGGACAGCTCTTGGGAGGACAGCCATTTCTTGGAGCCCAGGGAGAGCCTCTAGAAAGTCACAGCAGGGAACAACTTAGCCAACCTAGGATCCAGAACAGCAGCCACCAGTCCAAGAAGTCTTCTGCAGGAGGGGTGAGATCTGATGTGACTGGGAGAGGATGGACTTGCAAGGAAAGGAGAGGAGGGACCTAGGCCACACAGTCATGCCCATACACTGATTTGACTAAGCAGCAGGGAAGAGCTTACAGCTACTATCAGTGGTGTGCTGGAGCCGGCTCGCAAGAGCCGCTTGTTAAATTTTGCAAGATCTTGCAAGTTGGTTGTTCTCCAGGATGAGCCGGCTCCAGTGAACGAGGTAAGCATGGCAGGAGGGTGCCACCACAGGCCGTGCTTACCTCCCCTTCCGCTCCCATCCATGTCCAGCGAGTCTTCGTCGCCCCCATCCTCCCCTCCCATCCATCTTTTTCTATTACCTCCGTTGAAGTGCCGTGTTATTTAAAGCCCTGCTGCCCGTCTCTAGCCTTCCCTGTTTGCTTCTGATGAGTTTGTTCCTTTAGTCCCGCCTTCTGATGTCATTCTGACATCATTTCCTTTCTCCGCGTATATTATTACTTAGCTTTGTAAATGTAATTCAGCAGCACTTTTCCTCCCAGTTCAAACCTCCGCCGCCGATAAGCGTCCTTTTCCGCAGCGGATATCAAAAAACTTTCTGATGCAATTGGCAGAATTTGTGATTGGTAAGAATTATTTTTTCTTTCAGAATGAGTTTTTTGAACAAATCCAAGGAGTAGCGATGGGGGCATCTTTAGCCCCCTCAATAGCGACCCTGTATTTAGCAGGCTTTGAGGAGTCTTTTGTATACACCTTAGAAGAATTTAAAATCATCTCGCTGTGGAAACATTTTTTAGATGACATATTTTTTATCTGGCATGGCTCATCCCAGGCACTGGAGGATTTTATGTGTGTCCTGAACTCTCGACAGCGGAATTTGAAATTCACTTTTAAGTATCATGTGACAGGCATTGAATTTTTGGATGTCTGGGTGTATAAAAAGAATGGTCAATCACATACTAATCTATATCAAAAGCCAACCACACGTAACACCCTACTTCATTTTTCCAGCTTACACCCTCATCACCTTAAAACAAGTCTACCGGTGAGCCAGTTCTTGAGAGCCAGGAGAATTTGTTCAAAGGATATAACATTTGATATTCAATCATCAAATATGGCTGTACGCTTTTTGCAAAGGGGGTACCCTCGTGCGGTACTCAAAAAATCTTACTTGAGAGCAAAATATTCCTGCCGTGATCGGCTACTACAATATAGTGAGGCACCGGACAGTGATAAACTTGTGCTTGTGATTCCTTATTCTTTTTTGAGCTCTCGTATCAATCAGAGCATACATCACAATTGGAGAATGTTACAAGTCCATCCATGCTTTACTGAGCACCCTATTTGTGCGTTTAAGAGAGGTAAAACTATTGGAGAGATGCTGTCATATAAACTTTTAGATTACATCATGGAATCTCCTGGAGGGTTGGGTCATTTTAAATGTGACTCTTGTCAATGGTGTGAATATACCATTGAAGGCATGACATGGACACCTTCTGGATCCTCACGTTCGATAGTGGCATGCTCACGTACAGATTGTAACTCTCGGAATATGGTATATGCCATTGTGTGCCCGTGCCAGAAGTTTTATGTGGGGCGCTCATGTCGCCCGATTAAAATCAGGTTTTCTGAACATAAATCTCGCATCAAGAACAAGGTTTTGTCAGCTCCTATAGTGCAGCACTAGTTAGATATGAATCATGCTATAGATGATATTCAATGGCGTATTTTAGATCATATTCAGCTGGGTTGGGAGGGTGGTAATGCTGAATCTTTACTAAATTATAAAGAGCAAAGGTGGATTTTTCAGCTGCATGTGTTACAACCTCAAGGATTGAATGCAGAAGTGGATTGGTGGTCGCTAATCTGATTGGTAGTTGCAGGGTTTGAGCAGCCCAATCAGGATGTGAGTTTGATAATCAGCTGTGACCCATTTAAATCACAGTGGCTGCTTAAGACGCCGCAGCCATTTTTTCTTTTTCTCTTGGTATGAAGGAACATACATATTGATGGTATGATCACAATGCTTTGTGTTTTAAGACAGTGTTATGCTCTGATGGATAGCTGAGATAAATGGTATTGTATTTTTCTTCTCAGCATGCCTCTTCCCTGAAGAAGAAAATCGAAACCTGGCCATGTCGGCGGAGGTTTGAACTGGGAGGAAAAGTGCTGCTGAATTACATTTACAAAGCTAAGTAATAATATACAAAGTATAAAGAAGGGTTTGGTATGAAATTACTCAGAAGCATATGGGAGTTAACGAATAAAAAAAGAAGAAAAAGATTTTTTTGTAATAAAACAGTAAATCACAGTCTGATCAATGAGGATGTAAGTAACACCACTAATAATTACAGAGACATAGTTCCCTGATGGTGGAGAGAGTTGAAAATCTGAAGATCACCGTTTAATAATATATTACAATGAAGCACTGTGGTATTATTGTATGATGACTTGAAATGGAGGAGTGTTTGGGACATTTGTAATTGTGGTGTTAAAATTTTACCAGCACGCCACTGGCTACTACCTTGGCAAGCAAGACTGACAGGGTCTGAACAGTATGTGAAGGACTAAGTCACTGATTCTGAATACCTGAGTCAAAAGACTAACTATTAATACTACAGTGCACTGGTTTTAAGAGATTTAATTATATTAGCCAGCCTTGTTCACAGCAGTAATTCTTTTTTTGGAGTTTTTTCGGGGGGGGGGGGGGGGGGGGGGGGGGGAAGAAGAGGGTAATTCCACCCGCTAATGTTTTTCTTCCCCAGGTGGAGCCACTGAGTGCCAGGCGACAGGTGAGTAAAAGACTGACAGAGACTGCCCTCGGCAGGCTCCAGTTAGGTCGGACCCTAAATGCCTTGTAAGGGGGCATTACATGCGTGCATTTTTATGTTATATGAAGCATTTATATTCTGTCATATCCCTACACATAGGTTCAAAGTGTGTCATAGCAACAAAAACTGACTAAAATATCAGGATCTACAAACTGAAACGTTCTATAACAAAAATACAGTAAACATTAAAAACTACAAATTAAAAATTCTGTAACAAAAATTTAGTAAAACTATAAAATGTTAAAACCTGAAAATGAAAATAATTGAAATCCAATCAACACACTGTGGCAAATAATTCCAACACTTTACAGAATAAAAATTTAAAGATTTTTCATGAATTGTCCTAAATCTGAGGCCTTGTAGAGATGGAAACATGACAGAACTTTTGCACATGCAAATTCATTGTACATATATTAATTCATAGGTATATATGTACACAAGCAGTTTGCATGCATTTTAAAAGGGTAATATTGAACCCTCAGCAATCAGTATTTTTTTATACCCGGATATTCAGCTCCGATATCTGGATACTGGGTGGTGCTCAGTATCCAAGTATAACTTGTCCACCACTGTTTATCTGGATACTGCCACTGTTCAGACTGGCATCCAGACCAGTAACTGGATAAAGTTAGGGCAGTCTTTTTGCTTTTCCAACTTTAACTGGGCAGTTACTCTATTGTGGACTGAATAGTGCCACACTAACTGGGTAAATATCAGCTCTGGAGTTCTCCAGCACTACCTGGATAATGTTGAGGTAGTCATGATTTTCAACAGCATCATTTGAATAATGCTGCTGAAAATCAAAATCTGGATGTGGATCCTGTGAATGGGACTTATAAGTAGGTACCATTCTTACCTGAATAATCCCACTGAATGTCAACCCTTAAATTCTGAGGTGCTCATACGAACTGAATGCATGCTGATGAATGCATCCTGAGACCTCCCTTTCTTATACAACTTTATTCACAAAGTCAAACCTCAACATTATTTATTTATTCATAACATTTATACTCCACATTAGCCCAAAATAGACTCAAGTTCAATGTGGCTTACAAACAATAAAATTAATAAAATATAATAATGTACAGAATATAACACAAATTACAATAATTTCAAGAAGCAAATTAATACATGTGCAGTAAGTAACCAGGGATTTAGAATATCTCAAAGACAAACAAATAATTTAGGGTGGATAGGTGAGAGCATTAATAGGCAGGACTAGATGAAAACAAGATTAAGACACAGGTATGGGTAAAATTCAAATAGAGTTCTTTGTATTCAGAAATGCCAGACTGAAGAAATGTGTTTTTATAAGATTTATCAGTTGGTAATACTAACATACAATCCCCGAGATTCTATATAGTGCAACCGGAGTTGCGCATGTAAATCAGGTCAAATTCTGATTTGCGCACACAAATTAATTATCTTAAGAAGCTGATCAGCACTGATAATTGCCACTTCGCAGGCAATTATCGGCACTAATTGACATTAATTAGAATGTAAGTGCAGTACTTGGTAAGCATATTCTGTAAAGTTCTCTGTGTAAATTCTAAGACGCAGAACCAAAAAGGGGGCATGGCCATGGACGTGGAATAGATGGGTCATGGGCATTTCTAAAATCTATGGGGCCCTTTTGCTAAGCAGCAGTAAGCCCACCCGCAGACTTGCCACGCGGCAATCCAGAACTACCGCTAGTCCAACGTGGGCACCCCCAGGGTACAGCATTTCCAGCGCTACTGGAAATATTTTGAAAATATTTCCACAGGGGGTTACCTGGCAGTAATCGGGCAGCACCGTGCATTGCCTGGTTACTGCCGGGTTAGCACGGAAGCCCTTACTGCTACCTCAGTGGGTGGTGGTAAGTGCTCCCCCCCCTGAAATGGCGACCAAATTTAGTCATGTGGACAGTCACTAGGTGTATTCTATAAACTGTGCCTAACTTTAGGCGTAGTTTATAGAATACGCCTGACCGAGGCGTATTTTGTTTGCTACCAATTTGTACGGTGCCATATATAGAATCCAGTCCAATGGGTGGAATTCTATAAACAGCGCTTAAAAATGAATGCAAAAAAGTGCAGTGGTAAGTTTCAAAGTGAAACCCCGCATACATGACACGGTAAATATTCATGACTGTATGGAGATTATGAAACACAGACGCAGTTGTTAAAGCAGTACTACATTAGTGGACATAAATCACTTCTATTGATTGCATTGTAAGGCACTACTACATGTAATCAATCCTTTATCCCAGAGACAAAAAAAATGACAGTAGAAAAAGGCCATATGGCTTATTTAGTCCATTTAAACAAATAGCCCATTTTTTTACTCTGCCTTCTTCAGTGCTTGTTTCATGCTTTCTTAACTTCCTCTTCATACTACCAGACTATTACATGCATCCAACACCCTTTCTGCAAATAAATATTTCTTTAGAATGCTGGAGGGGGGAGGGGGGATTGCCTTTATATCGAAGGTTGGCCGCTAGTGGTAGAACCATGAGACTATCACTAGGGTTCAGCACTGCCATTTTAAAACCCAGCGGCAGATGGGGTGGGACCAGAGGGAGTCACTCCCACCTCAGCCCACTAGACACCATGGAGGGAGGGGGAGGTCTGCGGAGTTGGGTTGAGTTGGTGATAAGAGGGATGGGAGGATTGAAATTGGCATCAGAAGGGAATGATTACAAGGGGGATTAGGTGGGGAGGGTATCAGCCTCAGGGGAGTGATTAAAGGAGGATCTGATGGGGAGGGGAGCTTGGCATTAGGGGGAGTGATAACAAGAAGGATCAGGAAGGCAGAGGGATCTGCATTGGGGGGAGCGATTACAAGGGGAATCAGGCTGGGGAGATTATGCAGACAATGGCTGGTAGTCAGTGCCAACATCCACAAAGCTAGACGGCCAAAGACAGGACACCCTTTTGTGCGACCTAATCAGGCTGCTTGGCTATGCAGGCACTGTCACTGAATATTGCCTGTGCCTGCATAGATGGCAGCTCCTCCCCGACTCTGCCCCTAGACTGCCTTTCCACTGCCCAGATTTGTCTTGTGTTGTCTGAGCTGATATTCAGCAGCTTCATTGCCGAATATCGGCAACCAGTCTGCTCAGTGTAGTTTAATCAGGCAGGAGCCTTTTGAATATTGGGCTCTGGATTTTTAGAGCATTTTCAGTTGTATGTTGCAGCTTCATGTTTGTGTCCATTTTCTGTAGCCCAATTCCCATTCCTTCTCCAGTGAACACCAAACGTGAAATATTCATTACACAATTCTGCTTTACCATCATCATCCTCTACATCCCCTTCACCTCTGAGTTTCTAATGCCACTTATCCTCCTGTCACTAACATATCTTTTAAAAAATTCCTTTCCACCATTATAGAGTTTGAGCTTTTCTTTTCTTCCATTTGCATTGTCACTCTGTTGACTACTTTCCCAGGTTCTGCTAACTTTTCCATATATTGCTCTCTCTCTTTTACTTATTATTAATTTAGATTTTGCTCACACCTTTTTTAGTAGTAGCTCAAGTTGAGTTACATTCAGGTACACTGGGTATTTCTCTGTCCCTGGGGAGCTCACAATCTAAGTTTGTAGATGAGGCAATGGAGGGTTAAGTGACTGCCCAAGACCACAAGGAGCAGGAGTAGGATTTAAACTGGCCACCTCTGAATGTCAAAACTGGTGCTCTAATGACTAGGCCACTCCTCCACTCCACTACTTGTAAATGAAGAATATTGAACTTTTTTTTTGCTTACTTTTTCAAAAACCATAGTGGTCTCTTCTTCCTCTTACATTTTTATTTACTTTCCTAGCAAAATGTTTTATTAGCTCAGTACTGACTCCTTTCAGTTTTGGCCCCTGCTCTTCTAGTTTTTCTCATCCAGCTAATGATTCTTTGAGGCACTCCCCCATCTTAACAAAGGGTCCTAAGGTCTAGGACTTTTGCTACGAATGAAGTTCAAATTTTAAATTTATTTAATACATCAACCAGAAATAAAACATATCTAAGTGGTTTATGATGAAATGTTATTGGGGGAAAAATAGAACTGGAAAAAATGAGAAAGACACTAAAGGGGAAACCATAATTATAATAAAAAATTTCACATTTAAAGAAAAATATGGATCATCTAATTAAAGAATGCAAGCTAAATAAATCATATAAATCTACCATCTCCATCTGTGGTCTAATAATGAACCACACCATGCGGTAATCACTGAATCCTAGATGGTCATCCGATATCACATCAGAAACAGTCTCTCCATTCATTAACATCAGGTCCATTACTGCACCCTCCCAAATGGGTTCAGTTGCTAGTCGCTTAAATAATTCACCCTGCACTGAATTCAGATTCCCCCTACTTATGGACAAAATTCCAGATGGGATGTCTCAATAAACATTAATCAGACTGAAATCAATTTTAGCCATAGTACTTCTTCCCCTTTCATGGCAATTTTGTGAATGTCTTTTGTTAAATCTCTGTTTCTTCTGCCTGTGAAGGGTGTTTCTATAGTTTTAATGTATTTATTTATTTATTTATTTATTCATTTATATACTGCATATCATCCATAGACATCATGGCTTTTTACATAATCTAAAAGGAACATGAAGAAGGGCTCAGTATTCAGAGCTAGTTATCCTGGTAGCAACATCGGCTACAAAACAAAAAAGGAGAAAGGTCTCCTATGGAAGGAATGCCAAAGGACAAGGGAGTATAGGTGGACCAACAAAAATGAACCATGGAACCTTGGAGTAAGAACCGATAAAACAAAGTTTTTTATAATAAAAAAAAGACCATAGGTCTATGTAAAACAAATCCCCAAAAGTCAGTGAAAATTCAGAAGATAGACTCAGACTCAACACAGTTCCATGTTTCAGTGCTAAGCACTTGCATCAGGAGTCAATAATCTGAAGGCCCGATGATCAAAACTCTGGCAACTGCACTGAACAGTGCTAGAGTTTACGGCCACAGCAGTGCACTAAACTAACTCCCTCGTGATCAAAACTAATAGTATGCAAATTATATGTGCGCTATTAGCTTACATCATGAGGGAGCAAAGTGGGCAGACGGCACCTGGCGCATGTTTTCAAAAGTGCATTAAATACAACTTTTGAACGCATGCCCAGGACGCGGGCTCTCAGTATCAGCCCAGGCTGTCACAGCCCTGGGGGTCCAGTGCACTCCTGGAATCCCAACCCCCCATAGGAAAGGCCCTGGGGGTCTAGTGGACTCCTAGACCCCTGCACACAAATATATAAAAATATCATGGTGGTCTAATGGGACTCCTGTCCTCCGGCCTCTTACTCCCCCCCCCCCGACCACCACAGGTCCAGTGTGACCCTCAACAGAGTGCCTACCTAAATCGCCCCCTGAAAGTCTTCCACGGTGGGCTAGTGATGGAGGGGTGCTCCCAACCCAACTCCCTCCCCAGTACCTTCAAAGTTGGAGGATGAGGGACTAGAACTCCTTCCTCTTCTGCAGGCGTCACCTCAAAATAGTGGCGCCCTGCTCTGCCCGGTGCATCCTGAGATGCACTGGATGCAGCTTAGTTTCCATATAAAGGAGTTTCTTATATGGAAGCTAAGCCCCGCCCAGTGCACCCCAGGGTGCTGCCATTTTGAGGTGGCACCCGCTGAGGAGGAGGAGGAGGAGGGAGTGCAAGTCCCTCCTCCACCAACTTTGAAGGTACTGGGGAGGTGGTTGAGTTGGGAGGACCCCTCCACCACTAACCCACCAGTAAAGCTTTTAGGAAGGTGTGTCTGGTTGGACACCCTGTCGTGGGTCATATTGGACCCACAGTGGCCAGAGGAGGAGTGAGGGGCAGGAGGACAGGATGCCAACTGGACCACCAGGGTGGGGGGGGGGTTGTATTTGTGTGTAGGACCTTACCGATGGGGGTTGGGGGATCCAGGGGTCCACTGGTCCCCCAGGGCTGTGACAGTCCTGGCTGCCTTGTCAGAGTGGGGGGGGGGAGGAGGAATGGTATCTCCTTAACCCTAACACCAGCTCTGAGCTGGTGTAGGGTTAAGCAAGTAGGACAGTGGGAGCATCAGAGTGCAGTTCTCTGATCATGAGGGGGGAATACCAATGAACTCATTTAAATGTCATTTAAAAGAGCTCAGCGGTATTCCCTGGCACACTCATTGCCACGCTAGAGCCTTCCGATCATTCTGCACAGGTAAATGTAGGTGCTAGTGCGGCGCTAGTGGCCTCTTTCGCCCTCATTTATCTTTGATCATCTTCATCTGGGCCTGAATGATTTAAAACACAAGTGATTGTGATTGGGGATTAGGTAATCTTCAAAGGGAAATAATCAGTTTAAATACTTGAAATATCTGCTACCTAGATAACCAGCACTCAACTGGCCCAGTCAGTGATTTTCAGCAATGTTATCTGGGTAATAGTGTAGAAGATCATGTCTGATGACCTTGGCAGTATAGAGCTAAGGTGGGATCGTAAGTTATCTGGTTACTATTGATATAAATAGCTGTCCTAACTTGTCTCAATAGTGATCCGTGTACTGTCTCATACTTGGAGATTTAGTGCTGGTATCCAGGTACAGCCTGGTGCTGAATATCTAGGTATAAATTTAATCACTGCAGTCAGTATTTGAAGTTAGTGCTGATCATGGAGTTTTAAAATATCAGTAAAATTACAAAGGAAAAAAGTGTCAAAAAATAAATCATGTAAGGAAGGAAATTGTTACGGTTTACATGGAAAAGACACATAAGGGGAAAACAAAAACAGTGGTTTCTTCATTGTGTTAAACCATCCAGATCTCCAAGTTGTTTACTGTCTTTAATTATACACCTCATTAAAGATCTAGGGGCCTTTTTACTAAGCCGCGTAAGCATCTACACGTGCCCAACGCGTGCCAAAATGGAGTTACCGCCCGGCTCTTGCGGTAATTTCATTTTTGACACGCATCCAATACGCACGTCTGAAAAATCATGTTTATTTTCGGACGCGCAAATGGGACACACACCAAGTGGCATTTGACGCACGTAGGTCATTATCGCCGGGTTACCGCATGAGATTTTACTGCTAGTTCAATGGCTGCCGGTAAGGTCTCAGACCCAAAATGGACGCACGGCAATTTTCATTTTGATGCACGTCCATTTTCGGCAAAAATTTTAAAAAGGCATTTTTTGCAGGTGCACTGAAAAATGATTCTGTGCACGTCCAAAACACGTGCCTACACTACCACAGGTCATTTTTCAGCGCACCCCCTAATTTGTAGATCTGCTATGCATTTGTGATATCTCAGTCAGTAGTTTATCACTTGTATCTATCTGCTTCTTTTCACATTCCCCCTTCCCAGTCATGGGTTCTCTGTGCTCCATGCCTCTACATCTATGATTTTATTTCCCACACTATGGACCTTAGTACACATGGCTTCCCAGATGTTGCACAAACCATGCCTGGAAATCAGTTTCTGATTTCTGTGTACTGCTGTCATATACGTATAAGCAGAGCATTTACTAAATTGCTGTTTATACATATATGCTGATCTACATGTGTAGTTTACCTTTTTACAAGTGTAAATGGGATCTAACTTTCTAAAATCACCTTATGCATTCAGGAGGTAATTCTATAAGCAATGCAGGACGATGTGGAAATGGTGATATCCTACTTATTTATGCACATAAGTGGCCAGTTACACCCATAAATGACCTCATATAGAATAATAACTAGTAGAAAAGTACAAACTCTCCCAGATCCTATATAGTGTGCCTAGAAATTGGTGCCGAAATCCAAGTGCATTCTTTAACAACACGCATAACTTAATTGGCTTAACAAGCTAATGAGTGCTGGTAACAGCTCTCAACAAGCAATAATGAGCACTATGGCAATAATGAGCACTATGGCTCTCAATTTGAAACCTTATATACATATAGGCTGGAGGCTGGGGAATTCTGAGGCTTTTCCCTTGTTGTATTTTCAAAATTGGAACAGATACACTCCACAGAATCTTTAGTGGGATAGATTCAAGTACTTATTTCTGTGCCACAGCTATTGTGAGAGCTTTTTTCTTTTTTTGATTTCTTCTTTTTTTTGAATAATTAGAATTTACACATACAACTCGCTAAGCGCATTCTGTAATGCAGTGTGCTTAATTTCTAATACATGCATGCAAAAGGGGTGTAGTTCTGGGCAGGGAAATGAGCATTTCATGGGCATTCCAAAACGTATGCATGTAGTTATAGAATATGGCCCAGCGTACCTAAATCTACATGCCAGAATTTATGCCACGTTTTTGTTGGTGTAAATGGAGGCATGTAGTTTTAGATGCTGAGATATCAACTAAGCGTATTCTACATACTGCATTTAAAGCTAGTCTCCGCTTATAGACTACACTTAGTCGGCACTGATTTCCATGCCAGTTTTTAGGTGCCAGATATAGAATCTCTCCCACTATGTTTTGATGATGCGTGCTTTGCCGCTAGAAGTGTGCATGGGTGGAGAACACAAACTTGTGTGCAAATTAAATATTGCATCATTTACATGCGTTCTGGTTAACATCTAGGCTTGGCCATGTGTATCAGCTATAGAACTGGTGTATGTGATTGCGTCTTAAATGAAAATGTCTTTTCTGCAACCTGCGCAAGCATTCTAAAAAGAATAGTAGGCGCCTACATTTCTTAGTAGAATAAAATTGAAATAGGCACCTGCTTAGTCTCTTATCCTATGCCCTCTACTATAGAATTACCCTCCATCCCCCAGATTCTATATATAGGGCCCCAAATTATTTGGGCACACACCCAAGATGCATACACAATTTGAGAAACAAGCTAATTAACACATCAATAATTAGGTGCTAATTAGCACTCATTAACATTTGCGCACATACCTGGCTGCACGCTATCCTATAAGGCATGGTGCCTAACTCTATTAGTATGTAATTGAAAAGTAGATGTGGCCATGGGCAAGTCAGGGGCGTTCTAAAAAACTGCATACAGAATTATAAGACCATGGCCTCAGTGCGCCTAACTTGGGCACCAGCTTTTACACTAGATTTCAGCAAGCGTAAGTCTGGTGTCTAAAGTTAGGCACAGGAATCAGCTCTAAGCATGATTCTTTAAAGAATCACACTTGGCGCTGATTTTTTTCAGTGCCAAATTTTGAGCGCCATTTACTGAATCCAGCTCCATGTGACTCAATTTCACCCCTGAATGTGAACAAGCTTTTTTTTCCCAACCTCATTCTGCCCAAAGCCACACCCTATTTTTGCACATAACTATATCCACTTTACAAATAAAATGGTGGAAGTGATATGTGGAAATTTCAGAGGTTTTTTTTTTAAATAATAAAGCATTTATATAGTGGATGTTGCCATTGACTACATAAGTACGTAAGTATTGCCACTGTAGGACAGACCAAAGGTCATCAAGCCAGTATCCTATTTCCAACAGTGGCCAATCCAGATCACAATACCTGGCAAGATCCCAGAAAAGCTCAATACATTTTATGTGCTTATCCCAGACTACATAAATGTTTTTGAACATTGACCTCTGTATCCTTCACCTTGCGTGGAGTCTATACTAAAGGGTACTGTATTTATATTGGAAAATGGATAAACGGTAGATTAAACTAGTAACGATGATATGGAATGTGTTCAGTATTGATTTTAGATGTGGACCAAGAATCCTGTTTTAGGATCCTGATCTTAAACAGGCTTTAATAGACTGAAATCCTAGATTATGAAAACAAGATCATTAACGCTCTGCAAAGCAGAAATGGCGAGCCTCCATTTTTATTGGAAAATTTATTTCCCCTTGTTTTAAAGTAACTAATTACTAGGCTTTACAATCACTATTGGACAAGCACAGCAGACAGGTAAATCCATGGATGGGATCTGACATTTGAATTTCTTGGCCTGTCTGCATCAGCAATGTATTTTGGCAGTTGTTAGAATATAATTTTTATCTGCACTCTCCTATGGCTGGTTTATACCCAGTGCTTTGAAAAGTCACAGTAGACAGTTCCTAAAAATAAAGACTTATGAGTTATCTACAAAAAATAATGGAAACAGCCATTCTCTAGGTAGAAGACATTAATGCTTTGCTGTGGCACTTCCACTTACCTATATTATCTTATTTAATTAAAATAACAATCCATAATAGGGCAGCTGTCATAACAGATAACATAATTACTATTAGTTTGATATTTTAATTAAACACGTGATAGGCTGTTAGGTCTTGGGTATGGTTTTTTCAAGATACTTGGTATATGCTAGTTACTATTATGGGTTGTTTTCTGGATTTTAAATACAGCCTTCAAGTACATGGTATAAAATATTCACAAGCTCAGGTTGGAATAAAATGGCAAAGTGAGCCATAGGCTATTATAAATAAAAGTAATAAATGCATTGGGAAGACAGAATTTTAAAGTCTGCTCTGCTTTTAGAGTGCTTTTGCATAATAGTAGACCTTACCATTAAGGCTGAAAAATGAATTAGATACAGGTGCTTGATGCATGACACTACAGTAAATTTTATGGCCAACTGGGACCCTATAGTATTTTCACAAGCTTTTCCCCTGTTCTATGCTTATGGCACAACTCTTCTGAAAATAGTTCCTTTGTTTAATGCAGAGAGGCACTCCTGCAGCATAAATCCACCACTTACAAGCTCATAACAAAAAGGATTGTTTAATTACTAAATTAAAGATTCTGATGGCACACCGCTATTCCAGCTGTGCTGAGTTGTGAGCTCTGGTAGAGGAGTGATGGCTTTGCACATGCAACAAAATTATTAACGATATCTTAAAAGTCAGTTTTCAACGTGGTCTGGGCTTCTGACGTGGCCAACCATTTTATTATTATTATTTAGATTTTGCTCACACCTTCTTCAGTAGTAGCTGAAGGTGACTTACATTCAGGTACACTGAGTATTTCTCTGTCCCTGGAGAGATCACAATCTAAGGGATCCTTTTACTAAGGTGTGCTGAAAAATGGCCTGCGCTGGTGTAGACGCATGTATTGGATGCGCACAGGCCCATTTTTCAGCGCACCTGCAAAAAAGGCTCTTTGGGGAGGGGGCGAAAATGGATGTGCGGCAAAACAAAAATTGGCCCGCATCCATTTTGGGGCTGAGACCTTACCACCACCCATTGACCTAGTGGTAAGGTCTCACTCATTAACCGGGTGGTAAAGGTCTATGAGCGTACAATGCTGATTACTGCCTGGTTAGTGCTGTGTGCCGGTAAAATATATTTTCCGGTGAGCTTAGTGGATGCGCATAAAAAATAAAATTACCGCCCAGGCCACGTGATAGCCGGGTGGTAGGTCAAAATTGATGCGCATAAGACGCGCATAGATGCCTACGTGGTTTAGTAAAAGGGCCCCTAATTTTATTATTGAAACCTTAGTCAGTTTTCAGTGTGGTCTGGGCTTCTCACTTGGACAACTATTTTATTTATTTAGTTATTGCTCATAACTTTTTCAGTAGTAGCTGAAGGTGAATTACATTCAGGTACACTGGGTATTTCTCTGTCCCTGGAGAGCTCACAATCTATTTTGTACCCGAGGCAATAAAGGGTTAAGTGACTTGCTAAAGATCAGAAGGAATAGCAATGGGATTTGAACCGGATACCTCTGGATGTCAAGAATGGTACTCTAACCACTTAGCTACTCCTAGCTGGCTAAATTAAAGTGCATTTTCAGCCACAATCTGGCGGGCTAAATTTAAACCAGATATGATTGCACTCAGAAATGGCTGATCAAGTTGTTTCTCAACCAAACATCATCTCTTTGGAATTGCCCACAGTTTGGGAGAATAATATCTAGGTTTCACTAGTCAGTAGTAGTGGTGTAGTGGTGTTGTTGTAGATGGCTCCTTACTTAGCAGCTCGACCCCTTGGAAAATTGACATCCTCAAACTGAGGAGGAAGTGTACAACAAGTATATTTTTACTTGAAAACACCTATGCTGAAAAATCTCTAGATCTAACTAGAGTGAATTCTGCAAAACCTTAGCAATCAGCTGTAAAATGAGGCATATTTCGGAGACATTTTGAAAATGGACTTTCTAAAATCAATATTCATGAAAAGCAAATCAAACAAAAATATACCAACATCAATATACCATTTTGCAAATAAGATGACACCAACTAGAGTCAAAAACATCATGTAAGGGGATCACAGAATAGGACCAAACTCCAGATCTTTGGAGTGCTTAGTTTAGGCTGCCTGTGAAAGCCGAGAAATAGAAGTGTAATAACAGAATGCAATAGGTCAAAGCGACTGAAATTGAAAAAGATAAAGAAACAACTCCAATGCAATGTAAAATGAACAAAAAAGTTAATTCTGTGGCTAAGGCCTAAGAACATAAGCCATGCAGTTCATCTAGAAGATTAGAAGCGCACTGTTGTGCACAATGAGAGGGAATAAATTGGGAGGTATTGCTGCATTCCCACTGAATCCTCCTTGCTTCCATTTCTGTCACTTGTCAGTAGCAGGTTGACAGGTCACAAAAATTATACTGAGTTGGAAGAAATGGGGAATTACATGGTAATCACACTTTTGTCAGTAGGTATTCTTTAAGGTACTTCTTTTCACTCCAGTGCTCCTCTACTTTTTTTTCTCGGTAGGGTATTTGCTTGAAGGAGTGCACACACAAACTCTGAACAGCTCTGGAGATTTGTGATGGGTTAAAAGTACAAATGAAAAAAGCAAAAGCCATCGTCATAGATTGTAGCATTTTATTATATATTTACATACAATGGGTTCAATACATATAGCTGCCAAAGGTCAGCAGTCTCTACAAATAATCAGTGCTACTGACTTTTAGGGGTGTACAGGCCAACAAATTTTCATTTTGTTTAGTCTGCCATATTGTTTACAGGATTTTTCATTTTCTTTTTTTTTTTTTTCAAGAGAGCCCATTATTTTGCAAAAATGTGAATTATTTCTCAAAAAGTGAAATCTTTTCCTCAAATACTGGCACCTTTTGCTCAAATAGACCATCCTATATGAGGAAAAGGGCATCCTATTTGATCAATAGTACACACTCTTGTGAGACAGTGCACACTATGGTTGACACAGGTAAAAAGTGAAACATTCAGTTTTTTTCCTGTTGTTTCAGGTTAAAAATGACTTCATGGAGAAGTAAACTTTTATATCTAATCTTTTTTTGTTTTTCTTTTACAACTATTGCAAGATAAGAAAGCAAACATGGTGAAAGGCTCATTTTGCCAGTTTTTTTTTTTTCTGAAATGTTTCATAGGCCCCAATGCATCCTACATCTACTTGGAATAGATCTATGGAATCTTAGCGGAGATTGGGTGGCGACGCCGGTAATTGGAGAGGAAAACCAATGCTGGGCAGACTTCTACGGTCTGTGCTCTGATCATGGCTGAATAGATATTGATTGGCTGGAGTGTAAATTTTAAAGGTCTGCGATGTTAACTTCAGAACTTTTAGTATAGACACAGTGCTGGGCAGACTTTTAAGGTCTGTGCCCTGAGAAAGGCAGGGATAAATCAAACTTGGGTATACATGTAAAGTATCACATACCATGTAAAGTGGGTTTATTTTGTTGGGCAGACTGGATGGATCATACAGGTCTTTATCTGCCGTCATTTCCTATGTTACTATCAGGCTTATTTTCGAAAGAGAAGGGCGCTCATCTTTCGACACAAATCGGGAGATGGGCGTCCTTCTCTCAGGGTTGCCCAAATCAGTATAATTGAAAGCCGATTTTGGGTGTCCTCAATTGCTTTCCGTTGCGGGGACGACCAAAGTTCACGGGGGCGTGTCAGAAGCATAGCGAAGTCGGGACTAGGGCGTGCCTAACACATGGGCGTCCTCGACCGATAATGGAAAAAAGATGGGCGTCCCTGATGAGCACTTGGGCGACTTTACTTGGTCCATTTTTTCTTACAACCAAGCCACGACAAGGTGCCTGAACTGACCAGATGACCACCAGAGGGAATTCGGGATGACCTCCCCTTACTTCCCCAGTGGTCACTAACCCCCTCCCACCCTAAAAAAAAATTTTCAATATTTTTTGCCAGCCTCTATGCTGGCCTCAAATGTCATACCCAGCTCCCTGACAGCAGTATGCAGGTCCCTGGAGCAGTTTTAGTGGGTGCAGTGCACTTCAGGCGGGCGGACTGAGGCCCATCCCCCCCCACCAGAAACCCACTGTACCCACATGTAGGTGCCCCCCTTGACCTCTTAGGGCTATGGTAGTGTTGTACAGTTGTGGGTAGTGGGGTTTGGGGGGGTGGGGGGCTCAGGACCCAAGGTAAGGGAGCTATGCACTTGGAAGCAATTTATGAAGTCCACTGCAGTGCGCCCTAGGATGCCCGGTTGGTGTCCTGGCATGTCAGGGGGACCAGTGCACTATGAATGCTGGCTCCTCCCATGACCAAATGGCTTGGATTTGGTCGTTTCTGAGATGGGCATCCTCGGTTTCCATTATTGCCGAAAATCAGGGACGACCATCTCTAAGGACGACCATCTCTAAGGTCGATCTAAATTTCATGATTTGGGCATCCCCGACCGTATTATCGAAACGAAAGATGGACGCCCATCTTGTTTCGACAATACGGGTTTCCCCGCTCCTTCGCCGGGACGTTCTGCGAAGACGTCCTCAGGAAAACGTGGGCGCCCCTTTCGATTATGCCCCTCCACGTAACACCTACTTTATCCTGCCTTCTTTTTTCCTAATTTATGTTGATGTATTTCTACTACTACTCAGATTATTCTGTCCACCAAAATGAATCATTAACTTCCTTTCAATATTTAAAACTCTTTGGTGCTAATTCAAACTAATGGAGTGGCAGAAATGGAAAGGATATAGAGCTAGAGAATCTGAAATGAAGTTGCAAGGAGAGAAATATGGCTGCACATCTTGACTTTTTTTTTGCCAGAATGGACCAAACAGGCCAGTCAGTACCAGCTTTAGTCATGTTCTTAAAACCGCAAACTATTACAGAAACATTTGAATTTTCAGTAAAGATTGTGGCTCATGAAATTTGTAACACCAATCAATGTCAAATCCGTTTTGTTGCTTCAAACTTTTACCTCTGTCATTCTAACCCTATAATAGAGACACTTGAGTCTTGTCTCTCATTTCCTCTTACTTGTTGCTGTTAATGGGCTTCCTGATACCAAACAGGTGCATCTTGTGTGCTGTTGACTAGTGATGGGAGGCTTGATTAAAGCAGTGAGTGAGAGAGCAAGAGAGAGAAAGAAAGGTAATGCGAGAGAGAGAGAGCTTGCGAGCCCTGGAGTTCATATTTTAATTGAATTTTGTAGAATAAAATGCTTGGGTTCTGATATTTGAATAGTATACGAAAAACGAGGTGGCAATTTGTGAATGTTACCATTGTCCTATAAAATATGTGTATTCAGAACAAAATTGAATGTTGTAGCAAGGAAATGAGATTGCTGCTTGGAAAAGGAACCAGACGTTTCCATTGACAGTCTGCAAATGCTACCATGCTACCTGTCCATGACATTCTGCAGCACTTCGTCCAGTGAAACTCTAGACTAATAATGATTGTCCTCCTCTTTAATGGAAAAACATTTGCCCTCTGGTTTGGCACCGCTGCATATCAGATTTTCCTGGGGATAATTTACTTAAAAGGATTTTGTAGGAAGGCATGTTTCCAAACATCTTCCTCTCCAACATTATACATTTTTAAGTCTTTAGCTAAATGTTAGCACATCATATGGTAAAAAATGTATTGTTTGACTAGTACTATTTGCTCAAGGCTGGCATCCTCATAATTAATGGCAGACCTATGACCAAAAACTCAAATTTATATATTATTTGTTTATTTATTGTGAACATTTATATCCCACATATTCCCACCAAGGCGGGCTCTTTGTGGCGTGCAATGCAGGAGAAAGTACATCAGAATAACAGCAGTGCAATGCTGAAGAGAGGGGGAGAAGAGAAAAAAAAAGGTAGAGGAGGGGAGGGAGGGAAAAAAACTGAAGGGGAATGGAAGGCGGAGATGCAAGAGTCAAGCTGCTGAGGAGAATGAACGATCACAGAGGTAGGTCTTCAGAGATTTCTTGAATAGGCTGTGATCAGTAGTCTCTTTTAACGCTGATGGGAGAGCATTCCAATAACGAGGGCACTGGAAGCAAAATGAAGAGGCAAAGAGCAGCTTGTATCGTAAGTTCTTGCAGGCAGGGTAGTGGAGACTGAGTTAGGTGTGGGATGATTGCACGGCATTCCTGGGTGGGAGGTTGACCAGGTTGTACATGTAGGCAGGAGCGTCCCCATATATAATCTTGTGTGTAAGGGTGCAGACTTTGAACTCAATCCGCTCCCTGTTCGGGAGCCACTGGAGCTTCTCACGAAGGGGTGTTGCTGCCTTAAATTGAGATTTGCCAAATAGCAGCCTCGCTGCTGTATTCTGCGCTGTCTGGAGTTTTTTAAGGGCATGCTCCTTACAACCAGTGTAGATGCCATTGCAATAATCGAAGTGGCTCAAGACGAGGGAGTGGATAAGTGACCTGAAGAGGGCAAATGGCAGGTACTGCTTGATACGCCTGAGGGTCCTCATGGACAGGAACATTCGCTTCATAATGGACGAGATTTGCAGATCAAGAATCAGGTGGGGATCCAGAATGACTCCTAGGAGTTTCAAACTTGCAGCGACTGGAATGGAGAAGCTTTGCACAGTAACTGTGGCCAGTATAGACTTCTTGAACTGGGAGGAGAGGATGAGGCACTGCGTTTTATCCTGATTAAGTTTAAACTTGAATGTGTTAGCCCAGTTGCCCATGATGGTGAAGCTGTCTTGAATTTCCGCTGAGATTTCAGCTATGGAAGACCGAAAGGGGATGTAGATGGTTAAATCGTCCGCATAAATGTAGGGATTCAGGCCACGGTTGTGAAGGGCCACTGCTAAAGGCGTCAGCATGATGTTGAACAAGGTAGGCGAGAGGGGTGAGCCTTGAGGAACCCCACAGCAAGATTTCCAGGAAGGGGAGAAAGAGGACTGCACTTTGACCCGATAGGATCGGCAAGACAGAAATTCCTGGAACCAGTCCAAGACGGTATTACCAACACCATTTTCAGCTAGTAACATGAGGAGGAGATTGTGGTCAACCATGTCGAATGCACTTGACATATCAAACTGAAGAAGCAGGATATTTTTCCCAAAAGACAGTTCCTTCCTAAAGTTGGACAGGAGAGTAACTAGCACCATTTCGGTACTGTGGTGAGGTCGGAATCCAGACTGGGAAGCGTGAAGAATCGTAAATTTGTCCAAATAATCAGCAAGCTGAGAATTCACCAAGCCTTCCATAGTTTTGACGAGTAATGGTATAGTGGCAACTGGTCGGTAGTTGTTAATAACGCTAGGCTCACATTTCGGGTCCTTCGGGATAGGCGTCAGGAGAATATGGCCATGATCAACGGGGAAACGCCCGTGTTGGAGCATGTGGTTCAGATAGGATGTAAGGTCTTCAACAAAACAGTCCGGCGCCGATTGCAGCAAGTAGTTAGGACAGCAATCCAGCTTACAGTGCATACGTGAAAATTTGCGAAGGGCCAGAAAGACCCTCTCCTTGCTGACTGGCTCAAAGGTGGACCAGTGACGATCAGCTGGGCAAGGGCCATGTGCAGGTGTAAGACTTTGAAGGAAGGCAGCAGCACTGGATGAGCTTGAAGGGAGCGCACTCCGAAGTAGAAGGATTTTGTCCCGGAAATGGTTGGCCAGCTGGATCGCTGATGGCATGCCCTCACTTGGAGAAGTAACTGGAGTAAACTCTTCAAATGGAGAGCTTAATATATTGATCAAATGGAGGAAACTGAGATTAAATAAATGTAAAATAAAATTATGATATGGAGGGAAATATATATGTAAACCAAGGGCCCGATATTCAGTTGGCAGCAATCAGCGTTTTGCTGAAAACTGCCAGTGTTATCCCTGGAAATTCAATGCTGGGCCATGTTCGGGCTCCAGCACTGAATTTACACTATTGCAGTGCTGGCAAAAACATAGCCAGTTAAGTGTGAAATTCCTATGTATGCAGGTACATTGGCTGAATGTCAGCACTTAGCCGGCCAAGTGTTGACTCTGCCCTCAACATCCTCAAAATAGCCGGTTGGGTGCTAACCAGACATTTTTCAGCGGCGCTATCCAGTTAAGTGCTAGTTAACCCCAAACAAGCGATTTAACTGGTCAGGTAAATAATTTGGAATATCGACTCCCCCCCCTCCAAATGTACAGAGACATGTGTAGGGTAATTTTATAACAGGACACCATATGTAGGCACCTACAAAGACACCTACCTAGCTGCTATTTCATAAAACCAACAAAAAGAAGGTCCAGGTCTCCTGCAAAAAACACATAAAACAACAAAGAAAGCGGGAGAAAAACCAAAATAGACCAGATAGAAACCACAAAGAGTAAGAGCATCAAAGAATTTTATTAGGACCCTACACGGTCTGTGTTTTGGTCAACCGGCCTTCTTCAGGGGTCTTCAAATTGACGTATACAGATGTGCCTCCAGAATTCTCATGGAGTGCAAGGCATAAACGCTGGTGCTGTATACTAGTATACACGCTGACTTTCGACAGTAGACATGGCAATGAAGGAACCTCAGATGGATTATTGAAATAACCCTTAACATAGTCAGTAAGCATCTTTTTGGAGTAGGAAAGACACCAAAGAGAGAGAGACTCTTTTGCCACTGCAGCCAACAACAGCACAGGATAGGCAAATGATTACATAGCAGTAGGTCTGTGTACAGTGAAAATGTCTTTTAAGAAGGCTTAATGGAAGAGATGCTAGCGCTGAGCTGTAGTCATTGTACAGAAAGTGATTTGAAGTGCCTCCACTTAGTTGGAGGAATATATGTGCTGGCCTACTTACACTTTGCCAGTGCTTTGGCTGGAGTTGATTCAAGCAGCATCTCAGAATTTTGCAGGCAATGAGCCTGAATACCTCAAGGGATGTCCCCTGTCAATGACTGGACTCTTAGGGTCACTGTGCCTAGAGATCGATGCCTTCTCTATGGAAGATTCTTGACTAGTCTGCACAGGAGTAGTCACCAATTGTGCAGAGGAGTTTTTTGGGTATGAGTTTTGTAGGAGGGGGGTTTCTTAGCTTCAGAATGCTCACAAAGGTGATTAAGACAATCCCTTCATGTTTACATTCCTTTGAATTATGGTCAGGACCCAAGCATAAAAGGCATTTAGTATACATGCTGAAATTCTGAATTTTTCTACCCAATTCAGGCAAAGATGAAATCCTGACTTTGGCAACATACCCCCAGTACTCAGCTGGTGATCGTCTGAGTTTTCAAAGGTGCTGACCATCACTGGCTGAATCTGACCTATAAATGCACCAGCATTGACTATACATGATGCAGGGTTCCACACTAGGAGTCACCGACCAGGAAAGGGATTTAGGTGTCATCGTTGATGATACGTTAAAATCTTCTGATCAGTGTGCAGCAGCAGCTAAGAAAACAAATGGAATGTTAGGGGCCCCTTTTACTAAGCCGCGTGGGCATGTATACACGTCCATTTTTGGTTAAAAAAGGCTTTTTTTGCAGGTGCGCTGAAAACTGAACCTATGCGCGTCCAATATTTGCATCTACACCAGCGCAGGCCATTTTTCTGCGTACCTTAGTAAAAGAACCCCTTAGGTATTATTAGGAAAGGAATGGAAAATAAAAATGAGGATATCATAGTGCCTTTGTATTGCTCCATGGTGTGACCACACCCTGAATACTGTGTGCAATTCTGGTCACCACATCTCAAAAAAGGTATAGTGAAATTAGAAAAGGTACAGAGAAGGGTGATAAAAATGATAAAAGGGATGGGGCAACTTCCCTTTGAGAAAAGGATAAAGCAGCTAGAGCTCTTCAACTTGGAGAAAAGACGGCTGAAGAGAGATATGATAGAGGTCTATAAAATAATGAGTGAAGTGGAATGGGTAGACGTGAATTGCTTGTTTACTCTTTCCAAAAATACTAGAACTAGGGGGCACGCAATGAAGCTACAAAGCAGTAAATTTAAAACAAATCAGAGAACATATTTCTTCACTCGAAGTGTAATTAAACTCTGGAATTCATTGCCAGAGAATGCAGTAAAAGCAATTAGCTTAGCAGGATTTAAAAAAGGTTTGGATAGCTTCCTAAAACTCCAAAAGCCATTATTAAAATGGACTTGGGGAAAATCCACTGCTTATTTCTAGGATAAGCAGCATAAAATGTATTATTGTACTATTTTGGGATCTTGCCAGATACTTGTAACCTGGATTGGCCACTGTTGGAAACAGGATGACGGACTTGATGGACCTTCGGTCTGTCCCAGTATGACAATACTTATGTACTTATCTGCATACCATGATATTCAGATTAGTAGCCAGGTAAGTGATTGGTTTAAGATAGGACAACTTTTTGCTGTTCTAACTTCATCTGGCCACTTACCCGGTTAGTGTACTGAATACCTTCGCTAACCGGATATATCCTGGTATCACCCTGACTCTTCACTGAACTGCCTCAACACTAATTAGTCTAATCAAAAAACATTTATCTCTGTGGGATATTATTATATGGACTAATTAGATAGTGACATGGAGGTCACACCATATTTTCAGCAGTACCATGCAGTTAAGTACTGAGGAAAGTCCAGGGATTGACTGAGCATTATGATTTAATCTGGCAGAAGCTCTCCTGCTCAGTTAAATCATTGTGAATATCTACCCCATTGTCTTTTTATTTTTCAAAAACCAATGAAAGGCAAAAGTGATGAAAAACTGTGTTGAAAAAAGCCACAACTAGGTTTGGTTTTAATAGGCGAGGATTTTTTTTCTTCCCCATATCGTTTCTGCTGAGGAGCTGGAGAGACCACTGTGCATGGGAAGGGCTGCACATGCTTAGAACTTTACACCATTCTGATCTCTTGGAGAATGGTTTTGTCCCATTGCCATTGGATGATGTCACCCACTTGTGTGCCTTACCAATCCTGCTTGTCGAGGAAAAATCAAAGTTCCAGAATGTGACATGTGTAGTCAACATTTATATGCTTTTTCATTTACCATAAATACAGGAAACAAAACCAAGAAGCACACAATGGGCCTTATTCTAATAAGGTTATGCTCCTAAAATGTATGCTCCTAAATTTATGCTCCTAAATTATGTTCATACTCTATGTTCCAAATAGATTATGGACCTAATTTAGGAGTATAAATTTATGAGCATAAATTATGCTCATAAATTAGGAACATAAATTTAGGAGCATAACCTTTATAGAATAACTACTACTACTACTTATCATTTCTATAGTGCTACTAGACATACGCAGCGCTGTACACTTGAACATGAAGAGACAGTCCCTGCTTGGCAGAGCTTACAATCTAATTAAGGTCCAATGTCACCAAAAATAGAATATCACACCTCTTCAATGCACTTAAAGTGAAAAGAATTTAACTTGCTTTGCTTCCAAACACCTATGATAAACTCCAGTATCCCATTATGCCATTTCTAACTGATGCATTCAGACAGCACTATGGGGAGGATATTTGAAAGCTTTCATATGGTCAGTACTGGGCACTTGCTACATAAGGGCTTTTCTCAAAAACATTGGCAAGGATAGCATGTAGATTTTGGCCATATATTGCCATATGGAAAAGGTTGTGTACTACTAGCAGGGTGGGATTAGAAGCAATTGTGGATACTTTTATAGAAAATGGTGAAATTCAGCTGCTTGCCCTATAACTTAACCATGTAACATAGCCCACAGAAGTAGTAGGCCTAACTTTATACAGATAAACTGTTAAGGTGTATTATTAGTAAAGCAATGGTGTAAATACTGGCATGCAAGTTGGGCGGGATTCCCCATATTCTATATTACTGTACCCAACCTTTTGGAACCCCCATGACCTGCCCATGCACCTCTTGAGGCCATGCCCACTTTTGGGTTGTGCGCTATAGGAATTGGGCACCTAGCATTATAGAATAGGATGAAGCCAGATGCATGCGCAAATTTTAATTTTAATGTCAAGAATTGTATGTTAGCCTCCAATTGTTGCTCATTAATAGCTCACTATCCAATTAAGTTGCACATACATCTTGGAACGCTGTCCAAATTTGGGCACCCAAATATGGGCACTATATATAGAATCTGTGAGATAACCTACATTATTCCATAAATTAAGCACATAAGTGTGAATTCTGTCCAGACTCTGCCCATGTGTGTGCACCATGTAAGATATGGGAAAATTAGGTTCTTACCTTGGTAATTTTCTTTCCTTTAGTCATAGCAGATGAAGCTATTACGTATGGGTTGTGTCCATCAACCAGCAGGGGGAGATAGAGAGCACTCAACTTTTCACAGTGCCTCATGGCCAGCCAGCATCTCTGCCTCTTCAGTATTTGAAGCTTCCAAAGCAGTATGGCAAACCGCAATGGGAATAACATGAACTTTCCTCACAGCGAACGATGGCCCCTTAACAAGGGCATGAACTCAAAAGGAGGGAATGAACACATTCTCCTGGAGGGAATAAACTCGTCCTCCTTATAAACTGGAGGGGATACACGCAACCTCCTGGAGGGAATAAACTCATCCTACAAAACATAAACTGGAGGGAATGGACTCATCCTCCTATAAGTGAACATGAATCCTGAAGACTGTTTTCCAACTTTCTCCCAAGGAAGGAACTTCAGGAAACAAGAACAGAACCTGAAACAGATTCACAGCATACAGACAATCATACAGGGAGGGCTCATGGCTTCATCTGCTATGACTAAAGGAAAGAAAATTACCAAGGTAAGAACCTAATTTTCCCTTCCTTGTCATCAAGCAGATGAAGCCATTACGTATGGGATGTAACAAAGCAATCCCTATATAGGGTGGGAACAGGTCACAGCACGCGCTAGCACTTGTGCTCCAAAACGCGCATCCCTCCTAGCAGCCACATCCAGCCTGCAATGTCGGGCAAAAGAGAGCTTAGAAGCCCATGTTGCTGCACTGCATATCTCTTGACGAGAGAGTGCTCCAGTTTCAGCCCAAGAGGAAGAAATCGCTCTGGTAGAATGCGCCTTAAAGGCTACAGGCAGAGACCGGCCGGCAAGCAGATAAGCTGAAAAGATAGTTTCTTTGAGCCAGCGGACAATAGTGGCTTTAGACGCTGGAGACCCTCTGCGAGGACCTGATAGCAAAACAAACAGATGATCATAGATCCTGAAAGAGATAGTAACTCGCAGATACTGCAGCCGAGTCCTGCGCACATCCAACAGGTGCAACTGCCCAAAAGATTCTGGAAACTCCTCCTTATCAAAGGAGGGCAAGAAAATAGGCTGGTTTAGGTGAAACGCTGAAACCACCTTAGGCATGAAGGAAGGCACGGTCCGAACCGTGACCCCGGACTCTGAGAATTGCAGAAATGGGTCTCTACAGGACAGCGCCTGGAGCTCTGACACCCGTCTCGCCGAAGTAATGGCCACAAGAAAAACAGCCTTTAGTGTCAAATCTTTCTCCGATGCTCGCCGAAGCGGCTCAAAAGGAGAAGCCTGCAGGGCCTTCAAAACTAGCCCCAGGTTCCAAGCTGGACAGGGTGCTCGCACGGAAGGCTGGAGCCGAAGCACACCACTAAGAAACCGTGCCACATCTGGATGAGCAGCTAAAGACACGCCTTCAACCTTACCACGAAGGGAGGCCAACGCTGCCACTTGCACCCGCACAAGCAAAAAGTCCAGAATCGGCGAGACAGGAGCCCGCATGGGTGTGATCGCTTTTGAAGCACACCAAGACTCAAACTGGCGCCAAATCCTGGCATAAGCCATGGAAGTGGAATGCTTGCGGGCCTGCAGGAGAGTGGAAATGACTGTGTTTGAATAGCCTTTGTCCCTCAATTGTGCCCTCTCAATCGCCATGCCATAAGACCAAAGCGGCAGGTGTCCTCCACGGCTACCAGGCCCTGTGACAACAGCTTCAGTACCAGAGGTAAAGGAAGGGGAGCCTCCACTAGCATCTGTCGGAGGTCTGCATACCAAGGCCTCCTGGGCCAATCCGGGGCGATGAGGACCACTTCTCCTGGGTGCAGCCGAATCTGCAGGAGCACGTGCCCTATCAAGGGCCACGGAGGGAACACATATAGTAGACCCGGAGGCCAGGGCTGAGTCAAGGCATCCAACCCTGCCGAGCGAGGATCTCTCCATCTGCTGAAGAAGCACGGGACTTTGGCATTTGAACTTGTCGCCATAAGATCCATCACGGGCTTGCCCCATTTGGCACATATCTGCAGGAATACTTCGTCTGCTAGTTCCCATTCTGCTGGATCGATCTGATGCCTGCTTAGATAATCGGCTTGCACGTTGCTCTGACCTGCAATGTGAGCTGCCGACAGAAACTGAAGATGCAGCTCAGCCCAGTGGCAAATCTGTTCGGCCTGCACGGCCAGTGCTCTCCACTGAGTGCCACCTTGTCGATTTATGTAGGCCACTGCTGTCGTGTTGTCCGACATCACTCTGACAGCCAATCCTTCCAGGGTCACTTGAAAGGTCAGAAGCGCCTGAAACACCGCTTTCAACTCCAGGCAGTTGATGGACCACTCCGACTCCTCGGGTGTTCATAGACCCTGGGCATGCTTCCCCTTGCAATGTGCGCCCCAGCCCTTCAGGCTGGCATCTGTCACTACTAGACACCAATCGGGGAGCACCAGCGGCATTCCTCGCCGCAGCTTGCTGTCTGAGAGCCACCACTCCATGCTGAGTCGGGCCGCAGGGAGCCAAGAAAGTCTGCATTGATAATCCTGAGAAACTGGAGACCATCTTTGAAGTGGGGAATACTGTAGAGGTCTCGCCCAGGGCATCACTTCCAATGTGGCTGTCATCGATCCCAGCAGCTGGACAATGTCCCAAGCTCGCGGACGGGGCATCCTCAGGAGCAGACGGACCTAATTCTGAAGCTTGCACCGCCTTAGCTTGGGTAGGTATACATAGCCCGAGTCTATGTCAAACCTGGCCCCCAAATATTCTAGAGATTGCGAGGGGGTCAGGTGCTTTACTTTTTGTCTATTAGATTGTAAGCTCTTTGAGCAGGGACTGTCTTTCTTCTGTGTTTGTACAGCGCTGCGTACACTTTGTAGCGCTCTAGAAATGTTAAATAGTAGTAGTAGTAGTAGGTGACTTTTGGCCATATTGACGACCCAGCCTAGAGATTGACGTACTGAGACCACTCTGGCTGTAGCTTGATAGCTCTCTGTTACAGAGTCTGCTCTGATGAGCCAGTCGTCTAGGTACGGGTGAACCCTGATACCTTCTCGCCTGAGCAAAGCAGCTACTACCACCATTACCTTCGAAAAGGTTCGGGGAGCTGTGGCGAGGCCAAAAGGCAAGGCCCGGAACTGGAAATGTTTTCCCAACACCGCAAACCTCAGAAACTTCTGATGTGCGGGCCAAATTGGTATGTGCAAGTAAGCTTCTTTCAGGTCTAGAGACGTGAGAAACTCTCCTGGCTGTACCGCCCTATTCTGGACTTAAAAGAATTAAACAAGTCCCTGAGAGTGCGGCATTTCCACATGGAAACCCTGCGCAGGGTTTCTATGTGGAAATGCCGCACTCTCAGGGACTTGTTTAATTCTTTTAAGGCCAGAATAGGGCGAAAAGACCCACCTTTTTGCGGCACCACAAAGTAGATGGAGTATCGGCCGTAGCAGTGTTCGGCGGGAGGTACCGGGGACACGGCCGTTAACTGAATCAGACCTTGCAAAGTCTCCTCTACCGCCGCCCGTTTGGCAGCAGAACCGCATCGGAACTCCACAAACACGTCTCTTACTGGGGCGTTGAATTCTATTCTATAGCCATCTCTGATCAGGTCCAGAACCCACTGATCTGAGGAAATATTGGCCCACTCCTCGGCAAAGAGGAAAGACGTCCTCCGATGACAGGAAGCGAGGAGGGGGCCGGCGCACCATCATTGAGAGGGTAGCCCTTGAACTCCAGGCCTAGAGCTGGTGGCTGCGGAACGCTTGTCCGAGCGAAAGGAGTTCCTCTGCTGAAAAACGGGCAACTTCACCAACCTTTGCTTAGAGGCCATGTCTGCTGCCCAATGTCGTAGCCAAATAAGACGGCGAGCTGCCACTGCTACTGCCATTTGTTTAGCCGAAGCTCTGACAATATCATAAAGGGCATCAGCCAAAAAGGACAAGGCTGACTCCAGCCGCGGAGCCACATCCGAGAAGGGCTCCGCTCCATCTCCGGGCTGTTCCACTGCCTGTTGCAACCACGCCAGGCAGGCTCTAGCAGTATAACAACTGCATGCAGATGCCCGAACAGTAAGACCTGCAATTCGAAGGACAGTTTAAGTGCTGCTTCCAGCCTACGGTCTTGTATATCCTTCAGGGCAACTCCTCCTTCCACAGGGAGGGTAGTTCTCTTTGCCACCGCAGTGACTAGGGCATCTACTTTAGGCACTGCAAAGCGAGCCAAATGCTTCACATGCAGAGGGTATAATTGCCCCATAGCCCTGGAAACTTTCAAAGGTCCCTCGGGGTCAGACCACTGAGCGGAAATAAGCTCTTGGATGGAGTCATGCAAAGGAAAGGCTCGAGCAGGCTTTTTGGTACTACCCATCCTAGGATTTACAGAGGAGGCCGTGCCACTGTCAGGCTCTTCAATAGAAAGGACCTGTAGGGCATCTGAAATAAGTGCTGGCAGCTCATCATGGTGGAAAATCCTCACCGCGGAGGGATCATCCAGATCCTGTGGTAATTCTGCACCTGACTCTGGCTCCTCAGACCACGAAGGCTTGCCAGAACTCTCCGAATCCTCACAGCCCGACCACGGGGGGGAAAAAGGAGGTGCACCACAATATGAAGGGGAATTAGCCCTTCTACGCTTTTCTTTATGCCAATTATCAGGGAAAATAGCCTCAGCAGGCAGCCGCAGGCCAGAATCCACCGGGGGGGGGGGGGGGGACAATAGAAGGGGCCTCAGATGACCCTTGAGGGAGAGCTCTTTTCAGCATGTATGCTTTATGCAATAATAACACAAAATCAGGGGAGAAAAACTCGCCCTGGGCACCCAGATCCCGTCCAGGGCTAGCCGCTCCCTGAATAGCCTCAATTCGAGGTCCCCCCCGGGCTCAGGGTTCTCTGTCTCTACGGAGGCCACGCCATGCGGAGAATTCAAAACGGCGTCCGCTGCCAGCTCTGAGCGAGAAGAATCATCGCTCGCCATGCTCGGGCCGGCTCTTACACCTGTACAGCACGATTTACAGAGCCCCGCTGCTGATTTGCGCTTGCCACACCGGGAACAGCGCTTTACATTCTCTTCAGCCATCGCCGAAAACGGCGGGAAAATTCAAAATGGCGGTTTCAAGCCAAAAACGCCCCGATCGCGGGCCCACCCCGGAGGAGTTAGAAAACACTCTTACCTCACCGGACCGAGTACCACAGCTCCGGTCCCATAGAAGAATCAAAGGAAAACCTCTGTTCCATTTTTTTTTTTTTAATGCTGTGAGGAAAGCAGAGGTAATAAGAACTCCGGAGGCTCAGATGAGTGGGAAAGGCAGGGAAAGGCGAACCAATGTGCCTGCATCCACCAAGTATAGAGTGGGAAAGAGCAGGGCAAAGTGAAACTAATGTGCTCACATCCACTGGGGGGATGGGTAAGGCAGGGAAAAGGCTAACCTATGTGCCTTTAAAGTGAAGCTGCTATAGCCTCTAACACCCTGGCTAACAACTGGCAAGCCAGGAGCCACCCCCAGGCAGATTTTTGATGGAGCTCGAAGAAGCTGCAGCCACCCTGCTTGGGGAGACAGAGAATACTGAAGAGGCAGTGGAGCTGGCTAGCCATGAGGCACTGTGAAAAGTTGAGTGCTCTCTATCTCCCCCTGCTGGTTGATGGACACAACCCATACGTAATGGCTTCATCTGCTTGATGACAAGGAAATGCTTATTTACAAAATAGCACATAGGTGGATTTTTGGCATTTACATGCATATGTGGTAGTACTATTTGCTTGAGGCTGGCATCTTCATAATTAAAAGCAGAAATAGCATAAATGTTATCATATTATTTACAGAATTAGCCTGTAAGTGGTTTGTGCTCTAATAACACACACACAAACACACACTCACACATGCGCGAGCGCACACACATATTATATATGTATAAAAAGAGAGAGAGAGCTATATAGATAATATAGATACAGATATAAATAAAGATTGTAATGATCAAGAGGGTAAATCCCAGGATACTAAGCCTTTCCTCAAGGTATTGGGATCTGTTCTGCCCCAGGACAGGTGCAGAACCCCTAGGAAGAAGAAAAACCTGGCATGTCCTTAGGAAGGGAGGGGTTCCATGCCTTCCTGGAAGAGAAGGTGGCAGTTCTTAGGAAGGTGCCAGGATTCAGATGAAGCCCACTTTCCCTGGCTCACTAGTATAGCTTGGAACCAAAGGGAGGATGGGAAGGGGAGGGTGTTGCCCTTGCTCTTGAGGAACTGCTAAGGGAAAAAGCTAGCCCAAGCCAACGGAGTTCATTGAGGCAGGAGAACAGTGGCTAGAAGAGGAGATAGAAATTTCCACTGAATAACTCAGAGCTTCAGTTCAGTTGTGTGGATTTTTGCAGCGATTGTTCCTGACAAGCATAGCCCCAGGATGGGATCAGATTAGTGAGAGCACCTGATTAGTGAGCGGTGGGCTAATGATGCAGATCTCAGTTGTGTCTGAAACCCCCCCCAGACATTCTCAAACTACAGAAGGTGTATGAACTGCTCTGAACTTGAACTGAATATTTGTTGCTAGAAGGAATTTGAAATCCTTGCTGTTTCTTTGTGCTGTGCAGGACTGAACTAGAATGCTGATTTCTCCATATGAACTCTTACTTTTACTTTGCATGCACTCCTCTGAGTACTATATTAGGGTGCTGGGAAAGCTTGGGCTTTTATTTTTTATTTTTTGGACTCCTCAAGGAAAGCTGCTGAACTACACCTGGCTTGGTGGAAGCAGGTGGGAAAAGAGAAGAAGGCACAGGGATGGGTTTATGGCTGTGCCTCAGAGACTTTAGACAAATGAATGAGATTACTGAACTAGGTTTTTGCTCTTTGATATTAAAAACTTTTGTGTTTTGGACTCTGTCGTTTTTGAATGCTTGGCTGGAGAACTGAAAATACCAGACTGGATTAGGATCCCAAATTTTTTTTTGCTTGACATTCAGCTCGTTCTGACAAAGATAAATTAGTGTGGGTAAAGAAAACTTTGAATAAATCTGTAAACTCATAGTACAGGAATCTGTACGCTGATCTTATAACAACCACCTTTAGGTAAAGGACAAAGCTGGCTAAATACCCCTTTATTGTGCATAGTCCAAGCTGAATCCTGAGTCTAAAGAAAGATCTGTTCTAACCAGTGGCTTACTGAGGGCGAGGCGATGGGAGTGCTCCGCCCTGGGCGCATGCTGCAGGAGGGTACAGGGAGCATCCGCGCGGCTGTCGGCTCCGCTGGTTCCCCGCTCCCTCTGCTGTTATTTCCTGTTCTGGGGCAGAGGGAGCAGGGAACCAGCGGAGCTGACAGCCGCGCAGCTGCTCCCAGCACCCCAGTAGGTAAGAAGAATGCACCCGGGGGGCTTGGAGGTGATGCGCCAGAGGGGGAACAGTGATGCATGGGGGGGGGGGGGAATGCTGCACCTGGGGGGTGTCATGCTGCACCCGGGGGAGGGGATGGTGCTGCACACGGGGGGGAGTGTGCACAGTGGCGATCCGCCCCAAGTGGCGGCCAAGGAACGCCACTGGTTCTAACTACCTAAGCAAACAGAATGACATGGAGCTGACAAATAATTTTAATAGGCAAATGCATCTTTCCCTGCTCTGAACATTTGTCTGGACAGGAATTAGAGTGAATCACACACAGTATGTAGGTGAGCAAAGAACAACATGTCCCCTGGTCAACAATTCTTTCCTTGTGCTGTAACTAGAGGAAAATATTTGTTTTTGCTGCTGCTCTAAATTTTATGACTTTGAGGTCTTTTAGGAATATCTTTGCAAACTGCGCTCATTTCCACGAGGTTCCTCTTCATCTTTTTCCAAACAATTATTCTATTTCTTCATCTTTTCCCATTTAGATCATTATAAACTTCCATCCTGACTATATTCTATTAATAACTCTGTACTCTAACTCTCCCTTTAGCTACTTAAAATTATAACCCATTTATCATGAAAGTTGGCCTTGCCTTTTTTTCCCCAAGCTTTTTGCTTTTTTCTATATACAAATGAACTCTATCACCACAGTACTATATTCTGCAGATTCTAATTTTTCCCATTCATCTTTCCCAGTGCTTCACACACGCACTGAATTTCTCTTCCCTCTGAACAAGTTGGATCTATTTATTCCAAAACCCCAATAAGACCTTTGTTATAAACGCATTGCCTTTCCTCATCTTTCACTTTGAAATTTGAATTCCATAAACCCCTTTCTGTTTCCATTTGGTTACTTTGCTATTGGTTATGCCAGTGAAAACTTCTGTTCCTTTAAGAATGACTCCTAGATGTTTTCCTTGCAAAAACCACAAGGTAAATGTAAGGAGCAATCAATCTTCTAAACAGCAATCAGGCAACCACTTAACGAACATACTACCCAAACAAAATAATTAATCTAAGTGCTATGCTGAATAGTAATTAATCTAATCGGCTTCCATAGATCTGCCTAGTGCATGATATTTGGTTTCTTACTTGCTACAGTTAACATGTCATATCTAGTATAAATCTTTTAGAAATTTAGGCACTAATAGGAAAATAGTCATTTATCTTGTGAGTGAGATTCCTAAGTAAATGCCCTACAATATGAAAGATTCACTCTAAAAGACATAATGTCAAAGACACCATCACAACTTATAACTGAGAGAGGCAATGTAGAGGAAAGTACTTGGTTAGTCAAAGGGGAGCAACAAGGTGTATTTCCATATAACTATGAGGAGAAGTGTTCCTCAGGGAAGATATGTGTTTGGTGGGTAGACTATGATAAAGGAGAGTGTCAAGTTTCTCTACTGCTTCCAATCTCTGGGTGACTTTCAACCAGTTCTCTGTGTTCCAGTAGTAAATGACACATTTTCCCCTGGGTTTCCCAGCTATTAAATTGTTTTTAAAAATGTATTTTTATTTTTCAGAATAAAAACTACAGCACAGCAGGTGAGAACAAATCATTCCAGTGCCCTAGTAGAATAAATCAATCGATGCCTGCAGAAGTGGGTGTGAATCAATAGATATCTAATTAAGAAGTAATCCATCTCATGTCAAAGGTTCTAAGCATGGACCACAAAGCTTGGAAATGAACATCTGGGATACTTTGCATATAACAGGTTGTAATCTGGGTCGCGCCACTACCACTAGCTCAGCTCAGTTCCACACTCCCGATCTGAGTCACAGGTATAAACCACTTCCTTTCCATCACATAGATACTACACTCAGCTCTTTCCACACTCTCCATGCAGCACAGTCCATCCAGTTCAAGCTTGGGAGTGGGTGAAAGGTCCGGCCTGGAGACCCAGGGTATGGGGAAAAATAAGTGAGGGCTTCTAGAGGGGGTCTTACAAATCCTGGGAGCAAGTGTCCTTGCCAGTGGCTAGCCAAGGGTGAGCCTGGGGGGGCCCAGGCCCACCCAGTAACAGCACACCTATGATGTGACTGTCAGGGATTCCCAAGCCCCACCAGCTGAAAACTCTCAACAACTGTCCCTCCTGAATACCTTGTAAATAGCAGATCTTCGCCTGCAGCAAGCAGCAACTGATACATACTACTCGCACCGGCCCCACAGCCTACCCTCTGACATATTCCCACCTATGCGGAAACAGGAAGTTGCATCAGTGGGAAGGCTGTGGGGCCAATATGAGCAGTGTGCATTAGTTGCTGCTCACTGCCAGTGAAAATCTGCTATTTAAAAGGTATGCAGGAGAGGGGAGATGTTTGAGAGACCATATGGCATGCAGGTGAAAGAAGGAAAGACCAAATCACCTGTGGGATGGGGAGAGGTTCTTCTGCCAACCCATCTTGGGCCCAGGCCCACCCAGAATTGAGTGTCTGGCTACGCCCCTGGTCCGTGCTCCCGTTTCAGAGACAAACCACACTGCACTCCAAGGGTTTCATTTAATGCAAACTCAACTTTACTGAACTTTCTGCAATGGCAGCCAAACAGTTTCAGTGTAACTCCATATGTATAGTAGAATCTGTTTGGTCCATTTGGGACTGTATACTACAGTCTCCAACCACACTTTCCTCCAACTGGATCTTTTGAATAAACTTCCTTAGTGTTTACACATTTACAAGATCTCCTGTCCTTTACCCATCCCAGGGGCTGGTAATAATCCAAGGCTGTTATCAACTCCTTTGATTCCAATCTGCTTCCTTGAGGCATAGACCCTTTAGGCTGCTCTCCTTCCAATAATGCACTTCTGGAGCTGCACATGGCCTTGAACAGGCTTCCCCTGTTCTAATCCTCCTCTTGGCCTGGGTTCCCCCCTTACCCACCAGAGTTTCTCACATCATTCCAGTTGCCACTAGTATGGGCATCTGTTTCTCAATTCACCCTGAGTTTATTTAGCCACTTCACCAAGGGTCCTGGTCGGGGTACAGGCAACCAAATACCATTTCTCACCCCAAACAGAAGCCTTTATCACCTTCAGCTCCTCTATCAGTCAACCCATAAACCCACTTTCATTCTGCAACTTTTTCAACACCACTCCCCTTTGGGCTAGACCTTCCTCCCACCCAGGGATATCTCAATGTTCTCCCCCCACCCTCCAGTAATATCCAGACAGCTGATACCACTCAGTAATCCCTAAATAATGAGGGATTCTGTTATCATGTCTCTATTAATTTATTAGGGCCTTGCTAACACCTGTGGCAACTCTGCAAGTTGATAAGAGTTAAAATAAAGGCATTCTGCCCACTCTGATTTGATATTTGCAAGCACATACAAAATGAAACCCAAACTCAAGGCCTTGAAGAAGTACTTGAAGGAAAAGCTGGCAGTGTGGGAGGAGATAAAGAAAGAGGGACGGCAATGGGTTAAACTGAAAGGGACTATAAAAATGGCAACTTTTCAAAGTAAATAAAGCAAAACGTAACCTATAAGGCTTATTTTCGAAAGAGAAGGGCGCCCATCTTTCAACACAAATCGCAAGATGGGCGTCCTTCTCACAGGGTCGCCCAAATCGGCACAATTGAAAGACAATTTTGGGCGTCCTCAACTGCTTTCCGTCGCGGGGATGACCAAAGTTCACGGGGGCATGTCGGAGGCATAGCGAAGGCGGGACTTGGGCATGCCTAACACATGGGCATCCTCGACCGATAATGGAAAAAAGAAGAGCGTCCCTGACGAACACTTGGATGACTTTACTTGGTCCTTTTTTCTTATGAGCAAGCCACAAAAATGTGCCCTAAATGACCAGATGACCACCAGAGGGCATCGGGGATGACCTCCCCTTACTCCCCCAGTGGTCACTAACTCCCTCACACCCTCAAAACATTTTTTAAAAATATTTTTTCCGGCCTCTATGCCAGCCTGAAATATCATACCTAGCTCCATGACAGCAGTATGCAGGTCTTTGGAGCAGTTTTAGTGGGTGCAGTGCACTTCAGGCAGGCGGATCCAGGCCCATCCCCCCCTACCTGTTACACTTGTGGTAGTAAATGTGAGCCCTTCAAAACCCACCAGAAACCCATTGTATCCACATGTAGGTGCTGCCTTCACCCATAAGGGCTATGGTAGTGGTGTACAGTTGTGGGGACTGGGTTTTGGGGGGCTCAGCACACAAGGTAAGGGAGCTATGAACCTGGGAGCAATTTCTGAAGTCCACTGCAGTGCCCCCTAGGGTGCCCGGTTGGTGTCTTGGCATATCAGGGGAACCAGTGCACTACGAATGCTGGCTCCCCCCATGACCAAAGGGCTTGGATTTGGTCATTTCTGAGATGGCTGTCCTCGGTTTCCATTATCGCCAAAAATCGGTGACGACCATCTCTAAGGTCGACCTAAATTTCGCGATTTGGCATCCCCGACCATATTATCGAAAGGAAAGATGGACGCCCATCTTGTTTCAATAATACAGGTTTCCCTGCCCCTTTGCCGGGATGTCCTGTGAGGACGTCCTCAGGAAAACTTGAGCGCCACATTCGATTATGCCCCTCCACATGGTTCAAAGCGGTGGCTGAAAAAATAAAGGGGACAAAAGTTTGGATTCATAAAATACAGAAAATCAAGAGGAACATGAAAAAGAATACTGCATAAAGCTGAAAGAGATAAATAAAGAAATCAGGATAGCAAAAGCATGATTAGAAGAAAAAAAAATGACAAAAGTTGTAAAATGAGGTCACTAGACTTTTTTCAGGTATACTGGTGAAAGGGAAAGGCCAGAGGTGGATTACAAGACTAAAAAAAAATGGTAAATGTTTAAATAGAAATAGTGGGAAAGTGGAATTGTTCAACAATTACGCCTATTTGGTATTCAAACAAAGTTCTGTGGATGACAAAGGTACAGATGAGGATGGTGTAGATACCATACCAATCACAGAAGAGTTTATGAACAACTTGCAAAACTAAAAGTGGACAAAACCATGGGACCCAATGAGATACATCCCAGAAGAGTAAGGGAGCTTAAAGAGATTTTGGCAGGCCCACTAAAGGATGTGCTTAATAGATCCCTGAAAACTAGAGAAGTATTGTGGGATTGGAGAAAGGCACAAAGGAGGTAACAGCAAAGAAGTAGGAAACTGCAGACCAGTGAGCCTTACCTTGGTGATGAGAAAGGTAATGGAGAAATTGCTGAAGGAAAAGATAGACAACCTTTTATAATCCAGTGTGCTACAAAATTCGATGCAACACGGCTTTACGAAAGGCAGATCATGTCAAATGAATCTCATTGATTTTTTTGACTGCGAAACAAATGACTAGATCTGGAGGAAGCTTTGGATGTGGTCTACTCAGATTTCAGCGGGTACAACCTGGCAGCCTTTCTGGGCAGACTGGATGGGCCTTGCAAGTCTTTATCTGCTGTCATTTACTATACCCTGTATTCTATAAATGGTGCTTTAAATTGTGTGCGCAAATTTGGGCACGTACCCAATTTGCACACGTAATTCAATTGAATAATGAATCAATTAATGCTGATAATTGGGTGCTAATAATCATCAATGCTAATTGACAACTGTGATGAAACACCTAGCCACCCACCTGGGTCTACCCCACAGCTACTTAGAGGGTCTATTCCCAGCACAGCTGAGGTCTGCCTACACCTGCCACTTGTGCTCTACACTAGCACCCTCCTCCCACTGACTGAGTCCCAACCGCCTCTGGGCGAGTCTTCCGCTCTCAAATTATTCCCCAATGATTTCTAGTACACTGGGGCCTCACTCCCAGGGGTGCCACAGTTCCTAGAAAGCACTCACAGACCCAACAAATTAACCACCAGGATTCTTAGTAAAGACAAGCAGAGGTAATCATCTAAAAGAGGTTTATTGACATAAAAATATTGAACAGTGAACCATAAAACAAATGGAACAAAAACAGCACATAATAACAAGTAACTGAATATGGATCAATTATAAAACTATCTAAACATTTTATCACTACCTGAATAGTGCCTGTAAGTACAGGAAATATAGCTGCTTACAAGTTACAGAATATAACATCACAGAGTCAATAGAGAGGTCTTTCTCACTCTACTTCCAAACTGAGACTAACAAATTACACAGTTAGGCGGGGAAAAGAAAACTGTCACTTTTGGTGCAGTTTGAAAAAAAACCAAACAATAGCCATCTGCTGGCCAATCAAGAGAAACATATATCATCAGCAAAACAACGAGAAATACATGTCATCGGCAAACAATACAGTTCAGAGGCTCAGAAATCCACTGCTTCATCACACCTCCCCACTTTAAGAGAGACCCCGGACTGCAACCTTTTCAGACTGCTGGTCAGATCTCGAGAGTCCAGTGTCACGGCGGTTCTGTCTCTTCCTTCCTGGAGAGTCCATCAGTATTTCCAAATTCAAGTTTTCAGAAAACTAGGTTGTTTTTCCCTTCCGCAGAGAAGTGTTCTCCTTGCACTTGGACATATACGAAAAGCAGTGCTTTTTTTTGTAGAAAAAAAGGTGCCGGTACTCATTGTGGGCAGGGTCACCACATATGGCACTGCCCCTATTATAGCCACACCCACATTAGCCACACCCCTTATACCAGCCATGGCGCATATAAACAGACATCATTGAAAATATTATACTAGTATAGGAGAAAAAATAATGTGATTTTTTTTTCATTATAAATAATTTCTGTAAGCTGTTACAGCTCCAGTATACCCAGTGCAAAATAAGACAAATTCCAAACACTAAAATGAAAATAAAATGATTTTTTTCTACCTTTGTTGTCTGGTGACTTTGTTTTTCTATCCATATTGGTCCCAGGCTCTGATTCTGCTGCTCTCTACCTGTTCTCTTAACTCCGTTTCCAGGGATTCCTTTCCATTTATTTCTTTACTTTCCTACTTTCTTCTTCTTTTGTTGCCCTGCATCCATAAGTAAAAGCTGGGTCCTCCTCCATGGAATTGACTGGAGGAGGTATAACATGGATCCATCTTTTGCCTATTTTCTCCATCCATGTGCAGTTTTTCTCCTCTTCCCTTTCCCTCATCTCCATCCATGTGCATCTTCTTTTTTCTTTCCTCTCCTCCATTCATGTCCAGCACTTCTCCTCTCTCCTCCCCTCCATCCATGTCCAGCACTTCTCATCTCTCTTCCCTCCTCTGTATCCATATAAAGCAATAATTCTCTCTCCCCTCTCCTCCATACAAGTCAGCATTTCTCCTCTCTCCTAGCCAACTCCTCCATCCATCCATGTCCAGCAATTCTCCTCTATCTCCTGCTCTCCTCTCCTCTCCATCCATTTCTAGCATTTCTCCTCTCTCCCCTCTCATCCATGTCCAGCAATTCTCTCTTCCCTGTCCTCCCCTCCCTGTCCAGCGATTCTCCTCTCTCCCCTCCATGTCCAGCAATTCTCTCTTCCCTGTCCTCCCCTCCCCGTCCAGTGATTCTCTTCTCTCCCCTCCATGTCCAGCAATTCTCTCTTCCCTGCCCTCCCCTCTATGTCCAGCAGTTCTCTCATCCCTCTCCTCCCCTCCCCATCCAGCGATTCTCCTCTCTCCCCTCCATGTCCAGCAATTATCTCATCCCTGTCCTCCCATCAATGTCCAACAATTCTCTCTCCCCTGCCCTTCCCTCCCATCCCATGTCCAGCAATTCTCTCTCCCCTGCCCTTCCCTCCCATCCCATGTCCAGCAATTCTCTCTCCCCTGCCCTTCCCTCCCATCCCATGTCCAGCAATTCTCTCTCCCTTGCCCTTCCCTCCCATCCCATGTCCAGCAATTCTCTCTCCCCTGCCCTTCCCTCCCATTATTTCCAGCGATTCTCCGCCTCTCCCCTGCCCTCCCATCGACGTGCAACGATTCTCCATCTCTCCCCTGCCCTCACCTCTCCCATATCCAGCGATTCTTCGTCCCCCAGCTGTCCTCTTTCACTGCCTGCCAGCCAGCGTCAGACTCAGAGGCGAACGGTGCAGGCAGCAATTGGCTGGCAGCATCGTAGCTTCCCTCTGCAAGTCCCGCCTACAACTTCCTGTTTACGCATAGGCGGGACTTGCAGAGGGAAACTACGACGCTGCCAGCCAATCGCTGCCTGCACCGTTCGCCTCTGAGTCCGATGCTGGCTGGCAGGCAGTGAAGGAGGACGGCTGGGGGATGAAGAATCGCTGGATATGGGAGAGGTGAGGGCAGGGGAGGGACGGAAAATCGCTGCACGTCAATGGGAGGGCAGGGGAGAGGCAGAGAATCGCTGGAAATAATGGGAGGGGAGGACAGGAGGAGAAAAAGGTGCCGGTACGCCATACCGTTGCGTACCGGCACAAAAAAAGCACTGACGAAAAGCGAGCAATATTTATTTATTATTTTTCACTTTGTTTGTAATGGTATATTCACAAAAAACTGGGGAAACACTTTAAAGAGAGTAAACCATGATGTATAGAGCTTGCTAGTGAGCCGCTTTGCAGCCAGACTCACTGAAAATCAACTTGGCTGTGGGAACAGCCTATACTGAATTCTCTGTGTGCCCCTTCACAAATTATTAGTGTACTAAGTATAGCATAGTAATTTGTAGCCTGCGCTTTTGGTATATGCCCCTGTAACCCTGTCTCGAGGGATTTTGAGGGATTGACTTTTTGCAAATTTTGATAGTGTCTCTCCCACGGATTTTTGTTTTTGCACTGATTGTTTCTGAGTAGCAGCTGTTAGGGGGATCTGCCAGTACCCCTGACTAAGGTCCATTGTGGTCAGGTACTGGGCCCCAGCTAAATGATCTAGCAACTCGTCCATCCGGGGCATCGGATAGGCGTCAGATACAGTACATTCATTCAGCCTCCTGTAATCCACATAGAAGTGGGTTGTGCCATCTTTCTTAGGGACAAGAACTACAGAAGAAGCCCACGGACTATGAGACTTCTTTATGACACCTAGGGCTAGCATCTCATCAGTCTCCTGCTTCATATGCTTTTCCACCTCAGCAGATATTCGATAGGTATTTTGCTTCAGTAGACACGAGTACCAGTGTCTACATTATGATTAGCCAAATGAGTAATTCCTGGTTTAGTTGCAAACACATCAGCATACTTTTGCAATACTGTCTCTAGCTGCTGTATCTGGGTAGGGGTTAATTGCTCTCCAACTACAACTTGTTTCGTAGATCCCTCTGGTAATGTCTCTGCTAAGAGGTCAGGTATGGGCTCACTATCCTGACACTCTTCTGGTGGGCTGCACACAGCTAACACCATGGCTGTGCGATTGGCATAGGCTTTTAACATATTTACATGAAAGGTACGCTGCTTTCTGTCTTGAGAGTCCATAGATATAACATGGTTTATATCATTTAGGCACCTTATGACCTTCTTAGGTTCCACCCAGTTAGCTTGAAGTTTACTCTGATTTACTGGGACTAAAACAAGTACCTGCTGGCCCTCATGAAACTCTCTATTTCGGGCTTTACGATCATACCAGGTCCTTTGCTTAGCTTGGGATGCCTGTAAATTATCTCTGACAAAGCCCACAAGGTCTTCTAATTTCTGGTGCATATTGACTACATATTCAATTATAGCGGTGTCAGAGGTGTCAACTTTCCCCTTCCAATATTCTGTTATTAGGTCAAGGGGCCCTCTCATCCTCAGCCATAAAGCAGCTCAAATGGGGAGAACCCTGACTTTTCTATATGCAAATAGTAGGTAGGGCAAGTACATTTCCCAGTCACGGTCTCCTGTCTCCATGAAAGTCTTTAACATACGCTATAATGTCCCATTAAATCTCTCGACCATCCCATTAGTTTCAGAGTAATATGGGGTACTACGTACAGATTTTATTCAACAGTGTGCCCACAGATTTTTGATCAGCTCAGACATAAACTATGTCCCTTGGTATGAGAATATTTCTCATGGATACCCTACCCGGGAAAATATTTCTAGCAGGGAAATGGCAATTTTCTCTGCTTCTATGAAGGATAAAGCTACCGCTTCAGGATATCTGGTAGCAAAGTCCACCACTGTCAATATATACCTTTTCTCAGTCCAGCTAGGGACAGCAAAAGGCCCCACTATATCCACAGCAGCTATCCTCTCGAATGGCTCACTGATAATTGGTAAAGGTTTCAGGGGTGCTCAGGGGTGATCTTGGGTCTTACCCACTCTTTGGTATGCATCACACACAATGTTCAATAAAGGATATATAGTTTTACAGATAGTAGTCTGGTAGTTACTGTGTGTAATGACTACAGAGTGTAACTACAGTAGAAGAGAGATATTTGGTATAGTAGATTGTAGTGATACTAATTGAGGAAAAGATGGCTGCACCAGGGTGGACCTCAAAGACGGGTATGACAGGGGAACAAATTACTCAATTGCTGGGAGGTCAAACACTTTTTGGGTCCACAATTGAAGGCCCACAGTTGGCATGGGTAGATATCCATAAAGTAAATAGATATTTAATTAGAACAGAATGTCATTCAAAACCCCTGGCAGAATATTGTCACGCCAAGTGGATCCCATGAGGATTTTGACTGTATAAAAAACCCAGATTTTTTGATGACACAGAGCATGTAAAACAATGGAATGAGATAATATCACAATATTCATTGGACTTAATGTTGATTACTATTGATAAACTTAACAAAATCAGGAAGAATTAAATAAAAAAATATAAACTATGAAAAATAGGGGACCTGAGGGTCTCTTTACCCAACAATATGCAGAAAACATACAGACAATGGATAAATATAAAGGGGAGATAAGAAGTCAAAAAGTGGCAATATTTAAGTGAGATACCCCATCAGTGTCAATGCGTCTAACTATTCGGGTGTTGGAGCTCCTAGGGTTCATCATAAAATACCCTAAGTCCCATCTTCTTCCAGTCCAGCGATTAGAGTACATAGGAGCTCTGCTTGATACACTGCAGGCTTCAGCTTTTCTTCCACAAGCTAGAGCAGACACTTTGACAGCACTAGCATCACAGGTCTGCAGCAGCAAGCAGGCCACAGCTCGGCAAGTGTTGAGATTGATGGGCCACATGGCCTCAACAGTGCATGTCACTCCCATGACATGGCTCCATTTGAGAGTGGTCCAGTGGACCCTAGATTCTCAGTGGTCTCAGGTGGTTGGGAATCTGGGCAATTCGATTGAATTTGACTGTGGGATCGTTCTAAATTCAACCTCCTTAGAAAGTGTAAACAACTGATGCATCCAACGTAGGATGGAGAGCTCATGTAGATGGGTTTCACACCCTGGGAACCTGGTCTACTCAGGAATCAGATCTTTATAATAACCTCCTCGAGATTTGAGCCATTTGAAACACTCTAAAGGCTTTAAGAGATTGGCTACAGAACCAAATTATTCTCATTCAAATGGACAACCAGGCTGCAATCTTCTATGTCAACAAGCAGGGGGGAACAGGTCCCTAACCATTGTGTCAGGAAGTAATGGGAATGTGACACTGGGTCCTGCTTCACTGAATGGTACTTCGAGCCATATACCTACCAGGAAACCAAAACTTCCTGGCAAACAGAGCAGGATTTTGCAACCGCACGAGTGGTCTCTCAACAGGGGTGTAGCCCACAAGATCTTCCAAGTAGTGGATCTTTTTGCTACTCATCTCAACAAGAAAGTCCACCATTTCTGCTCCAGGCTCAGATCACACAGCAGACTATCATCAGATGCCTTACTCCTCCATTGGGAGAATGGACTTCTGTATGCATATCCTCTGATACCACTCATACAGAAGACTTTGCTGAAACTCAAGTAAGACCAGGGAACTATTGTCCTGACTGTGCCTTATTGGCCGAGACAGATCTGGTTTCCTCTTCTTCTGGAGTTGTTCTCTGAAGATCCAGGAAGACTGAAATATTTTCTGACTCTTATCACGAAGAATGAGGGATCTCTTCTACATCCCAACTTCCAATCCCTGACCCTCATGGCTTGGATGCTGACAACATAAAATTAGAATCCTTGGATTTGCTGGAGGGAGTCTCCTGCATTTTGCTGGCTTCCAGGAAAGACTCTACTAAGAGGAGTATTGTGTTCAATTTTGGAGGCCGTACCTTGCGAAGGATGTTAAAAAAATGGAAGCGGTGCAAAGAAAAGCTACGAGAATGGTATGGGATTTGCGTTCCAAGACGTATGAGCAGAGACTTGCTGACCTGAACATGTATATCCTGGAGGAAAGGAGGAACAGGGGTGATATGATACAGACGTTCAAATACTTGAAAGGTTTTAATCCGCAAACAAATCTTTTCCGGAGATGGGAAGGCGGTAGAACGAGAGGACATGAAATGAGATTGAAGGGGGGCAGACTCAAAAAAGATGTCAGGAAGTATTTTTTCACGGAGAGGGTGGTGGATGCTTGGAATGCCCTCCCACGGGAGGTGGTGGAGATGAAAACGGTAACGGAATTCAAACATGCGTGGGATATGCATAAAGGAATCCTGTGCAGTAGGAATGGATCCTCAGAAGCTTAGCCAAAATTGGGTGGTGGAGCAGGTGGGGGAAGAGAGGTTGGTGGTTGGGAGGCGAGGATAGTGGAGGGCAGACTTATACGGTCTGTGCCAGAGCCGGTGATGGGAGGCGGGACTGGTGGTTGGGAGGCGGGAAATACTGCTGGGCAGACTTGTACAGTCTGTGCCCTGAAAAAGGCAGGTACAAATCAAGGTAAGGTATACACATATGAGTTTATCTGGTTGGGCAGACTGGATGGACCATGCAGGTCTTTTTCTGCCGTCATCTACTATGTTACTATGTAGGTGTTACTCATTTAAGTTGAGGAGGTTTGCTGTCTGGTGTGAGGGCAAGGCCTTCAATCCCCACTCACTTGCCCTACGCAAAAACTGCTTGTCTACCTCCTGCATCTTTCTGAGTCTAGTTTGAAAAACAACTCTGTAAGGCTTCATCTAAATGCAATCAGTGCTTATCATCACCATGTGGGAGGTAAGCCCATCTCGCTTCATGATAGGTTTGCTATTGACACAGCCCCCCTCTGTCATGAGATCTCAACATTGTCCTCACCCAGCTGATAAAAGCTCCTTCTGAGCCACTTGATTCCTTCCATCTGAAGTATTTGACCTGGAAAGTTGTGTTTTTGGTGGCAGTCACTTCAGCTTGTAGAGTCAGTGAGCTTCAGGCCCTAGTAGCTGATCCACCTTACACTGAGTTACGCCACAATAGAGTAGTTCTCCATATGCACCCTAAGTTCCTTCCTAAAGTAGTGTCGGAGTTCCATCTTAATCAGTCAAATCATCCTACCAACGTTTTTTCCCAAAACCATATGCCCATCCTGACGAGAGTGTACTGCATACCTTAGACTGCAAGTGAGTCTTGGCCTTCTATCTGGAGTAGACTTAAAGCCCATAGTCAGCCCACCCACCTTTTTTGTTTCTTTTGACCCAAACAGGATGGGGGTAGTCATTAGCAAATGCAGTTTCTAATTGGCTAGCAAATTGCATCCCCTTTACTTATGCCCAGGTTGGGCTGACTCTGGAGGGTCATATCAAGGCTCATAATGTCAGAGCAATGGCTACGTTGATAACCAACTTGAGGTCAGCCTCCATAGAGGAGATTTGCAAAGCTGGGACGAGGTTATCTGTACACATATTCACATCTCATTACTGCCTTGAGCAGGACACCCGACGTGACAGCTGGTTCAGGCAGGCAGTCCTGAAGAATTTCTTTGGTGTCTAAAATCCAACTCAAGTCCCTTAAGTCCAGTTATCTTTAGTTCCAGGCTGCATCTTCATTAGTAAATAGTTTCAGGTTAATTGACTTTCAGACTTTGACGTTTCGAGTCCCTATTCGCCTAGAATTACTGTTTTTGGTAAGCCTGGTACCTACAGATTCCCATCTATGAGAATACAATGGCCTGCTTGTCCTCAGAGAAAGCAAAGATACTTACCTGTAGCAAGTTCAGTGGCCAGTTAAATCATTTTGAATATTGACCAGTATAAGTTGGAACATAGAAAAGGAAATTTTGTAACCTAGATGCACACATTATGTATATGTTGTGTGTGTGTAAAGTTTAGAATAATGATGTATACGCACACATTTGTGTGCCCATATACACATAAGTGCAAAGATTCTGCCTAAGTGCTTTTCTAGAAACATCCACTTAACCTCAGTAGTGCATACTTGAAATGGGGTATACATAGGGATGGAACATGGGCAGGACTTGGGAGGGCTCCTAGAAGTTAAACGGATACCTGCCTCATTTAGGTGCTCACACTTATACCAGCTTTATGGCTGGTATAGTACAGGCACCTAAATGTATGGTGCATCAATACTAGTATTCTATAATGGAACCTAGGCACTTAGATTCCTTTATAGAATAGGTTATTACTGTGCGCCCTTGAAGATGCTCAGTTATAGAATTGCCCCCCATGGAAATCTAAGCAATAAACTTTAACATGGAAGTTAATGTCTCCGTGCTCATTCTGTTCTGACCTAAGGAAGACAGTGTCTGCTTTAGAAAGCTGGTCAATAAATGTATTGTTAGTGCAATAAAATAGTATCACCATATATTATTTTTTTGTTGACATTTGTTTCCATGGATTCAAGAAGCTAACATGGCAACCATATTACTCTATTGAACAAGGTGAAAAGATAGAAAGAGGAGAGTATAGAAGGGGTGTTTCCTGGGGAGGAAATTTATTAACTTTGACGTTGCATGAAACTGCAATAACCTGTGATTTTGTTAAAATGTGTTGTACTGCAGCAAATCTGTCATGAAATACTGTAGTTATCTTTGCAATTGAAGCATATCACTGCTGTAAGCATATCCTGGATTTCAGTACTTCACTCTAAAACCTCTTGTAGTGTCTTGTCAGATGTACAGGCATTCAGCTGTGTCGGTAGGAGTAATATTTTTGGTTCAGAAAAGCTTTGTATAGCTTTGAATTCCAAATGTGGTAAAAGTATAATACCAAACACTTCTTGGACATCTTTAGAAGAACTCTTATGGAACATCAATACAACATCTCTGCAGCTAATACACTGAAACCTTCTGCTCAGTGTGCTGCTGTGGCTAGGAAAGTGAATAGAATGTTGGGTATTATTAGGAAAAGAATAGAAAACAGGTGTGAGGATGTTATAATGCCGTTGTATCGTTCCATGGTGCGACCGCACCTTGAGTATTGTGTCCAATTCTGGTCGCCACATCTCAAGAAAGATATAGTGGAATTGGAAAAGGTGCAGCAAAGGGCAACGAAAATGATAGCGGGGATGGGACGACTTCCCTATGAAGAAAGACTAAGGAGGCTAGGGCTTTTCAGCTTGGAGAAGAGATGGCTGAGGGGAGACATGATAGAGGTATATAAAATAATGAGTGGAGTGGCACAGGTGGATGTGAAGCGTCTGTTCACGCTTTCCAAAAATAGTAGGACTACGGGGCATGCGATGAAACTACAGTGTAGTACATTTAAAACAAATAGGAGAAACTTTTTCTTCAACCAACGCATAATTAAACTCTGGAATTTGTTGCCGGCGAATGTGGTGAAGGCGGTTAGCTTGGCAGAGTTTAAAAAGAGTTTGGACGGTTTCCTAAAGGACATGTCCATAGACCGCTACTAAATGGACTTGCAAAAATCCACAATTTGGGGAATAACATGTATAGAATGTTTGTACGTTTGGGAAGCTGCCAGGTGCCTTTGACCTGGATTGGCTGCTGTCGGGGACAGGATGCTGGGCTTGATGGGCCTTTGGTCTTTTCCCAGTATGGCATTACTTATGTACTTATGTAATCTGTGTTGGGTATAATATAATAACAGCAATTAGATCAATATATATATATATATATATATATATATATATATATATATATATATATATATATATATATATATATATATATATATATATATATATATACAGTATATATGGAATCCCCTCTCAAGAATCCCCGTAGTGGAAAGAAGCACTATCAGGCCCTTTGTCTCTTAGTAAATGCTGGTCTTTATTTACCACATACTGAATTAGCTGGACTCGGCACAGCTAGGGTACTATATAGACAGACACAAGCATGGTAATGAAAAGTAAGTGCGTTTATTTTCTTTATTGAAACCTAGTGTAAGACACCTTCCCCCAGATTCTATATATGGAACCCAAAATTAGACCCCAGTCCAAGATGTGCACCCAATGAAACTGGCTAACAAGACAATCAGTGCCAATAATTAGGTACTGATTGGCACCAATTTGAATTTGCATGCACAACTTGTTATGTGCTATTCCATAACAATGTGTACCCAAATCCCATAGTATGTAGCCCAAAATGGGGAATGACCATGGGAGGTGCATGGTCGGGTCAGGGGCATTCCTAAAATTTGCTCACAGTGTTATAGAATATCAGGGACGTGCACCCAAATTTGGGCACTGAAATTGGCACTCAATGCTATTCTATAATGGGGATTCATCTTTGAGTGCCTATTTTAGAACAGCATTGAGCTCCAGTTTTTTCTGTGCCGATTTTTGAGCACCATTTACTGAATCTAGCCCCTTGTGAACACCTAAATATCTGTTCAGGGATAGTTTTTTTTTTTTAATTTGAGAGCTCAGCTCCACTTCCTAGCTAGTCACAAAAGCAGGAGATCCCTCCACATGGGCAAGTGACTAGCGAATGGGCCTTGCTAGGTCTGTCTTCAATCCCAATGTTAAAAGATAGTGTTCAAAGGATATTGGAAAAAAAGATGGGCATGGAAGAGTGGGTGAGAATGATGAAGGGAACAAAATAAAAGAGGAGACACACATGAGAACTTCCAAGCAATTGGCTACGTGAAAATGAAAGTCTTTGGCATTGATATTGCTATTGCAGCCAAAGATTGCTGTAGGCATTCAGTGGCTTTAGGTTGAACTGAAGTATGAACCTTAAAAGCTTTTTTATGGGAGCCTGTTTGTCATCCTGAGGAACTGCTGGTGTGAAGGAGAGCGAGGATGCCTTCCTGGAGGTTCCTGAACTTTCTGACACACTTGGAGGACTTATGCACATTAGAGTGATGTCAATTGTAGGCACCACCGGAACAGCTTAAAACCAAGCAGCCCCTGTGGCTATGGGCACATGGCCGCAGAATATGATAGAAGAGGCATTGCAAAGGGCACACTGTGACACTTGAGAGACCCTTGGAGCACCAAGGAGTAAGCATGAAATCATGGGGAAAAAATAGAAGGCTCAGCCTAAGGCAGCAGTAACTTTGAGTACTCTTGTTTGAGGACCTATGCATAAACATATAGGGCCAGATTCTACATATGGTGCTGCAAAAAATGGTGCTGAAAAAAAGTAAACCTAGGTGTATTCTATAAACTACACCTAAAGTTAGGTGCGGTTTATAGAATAAGCCTAGTGTCTGTCCATTTGACTAAATTTAATTGCAGGTATTTACGCCAAATAAAACTTGGAGTAAATGTAGGCAACTAAGTTAGGGGTGGAGCGTATGTATTGTATCTCAGCATACATAGATCTTAGAAACACCCATGACCCACCCATTCCATGCCCATGGCCATGCCCCTTTTCGGTCCTTAACAAGAGGAGGAAAAATTCTAGACCTAGTCCTTAATGGAGCGCATGATCTGGTGGAGGAGGTAATGGTGATGAGGAAGCTTGATAACAGTGATAATAATATGATCAGATTTGATATCGGCTTTGGAGTAAATACACATAGGAAATACAATACATTAGTATTTAACTTACATAAAATGAGAAGAACAGTGAAAAAAAAACTTAGTGGAGCAGCTGCAAAGGTCAAAAATTTACATCAGGCGTGGATGCTGTTCAAAAATACCATCATGGAAGCCCAGGCCAAATATGTTCCATGTATTAAAAAAGGAGGAAGGAAGGCCAAACGACAGCCTGCATGGTTAAAAAGTGAGGTGAAGGAAGCTGTTAGAGCTAAAAGAAAATCCTTCAGAAAATAGAAGAAGGATCCAACTGAAAATAATAAGAAACAGAATAAGGAATGGCAAGTCAAATCAAAGCGATGATAAGGAAGGCAAAGAGGGACTTTGAAAAAACGATTGTGTTGGAAGCAAAAACACATAGTAAATTGTTTTTTAGGTATATTAAAAGCAAGATGTCAGCAAAAGAATCAGTTGGACCATTAGATGACTGAGGGGTAAAAGGGGCATTCAGGTAAGACAATGCCATAGCAGAGAGATTAAATGAATTCCTTGCTTTGGTATTCACCAATGAAGATTTGTGAGAGATACCAATGCCAGAAAAGATATTCAAAACTGACAAGCCAGAGAAACTGAATGAAATCGCTATAAACCTGGAAGATGTAATGGTGCAATTTGACAAACTGAAGAGTAGCAAATCGCCTGGACTAAATGGTACTCATCCCAGAGTACTGACAGAACTGAAAAATGAACTAATGAGACAAAGCCAACATGGACTTAGTGAAGGGAAATCTTGCCTCACCAATCTATTACATTTCTTTGGAGGGGTGAACAAACATGGATAAAGGTGAGCCGGTCAATATTGTGTATCTGGATTTTCAAAAGGCATTTGACAAAGTACCTCATGAAAGACTCCAGAGGAAATTGGAGAGTCATGGGATAGGAGGTAGTGTACTATTGTGGATTAAAAACTGGTTAAAAGATAGAAAACAAAGAGTATGGTTAAATAGTCAGTATTCTCAATGGAGAATGGTAGATAGTGGGGTTCCCCAGGGGTTTGTGCTGGGACCGCTGCTTTTTAACATATTCATAAATGATCTAGAGATGATAGTAACTAGTGAGGTAATTAAATTTGCTATCGACACAATGTTTTTCATAATTGTTAAATTGCATGAGTATTGTGAAAAATTACAAGAGGACCTTATGAGACTGGTAGACTGGGCATCAATGTGGCAGATGACGTTTAATGTGAGCAAGTGCAAAGTGATGCATGTGGGAAAGAAGAACCCGAACTATAGCTACATAATGCAAGGTTCTACATTAGGAGTCACCAACCAGGAAAGGGATCTAGGTGTCATCATTGATGATGCATTGAAACCCTCTGCTCAGTGTGTGGTGGCAGCTAAGAAAGCAAATAGAATCTTAGGTATTATTAGGAAAAGAATGGAAAACAAAAATGAAGACGTTATAATGCCTTTGTATCACTCCATGGTGCAACCGCATCTTGTATATTGGGTGCAATTCTGGTCACCACATCTCAAAAAAGATATAGTGGAATTAGAAAAAGTACAGAGAAGGGGATGAGACGACTTCCCTATGAGGAAAGGCTAAATTGGCTAGGGCTCTTCAGCTTGGAGAAAAGAAGACTGAGGGGAGATATGATAGAGATCTAAAAATAATGAGTGGAATGGAATGGGTAGACGTGAATACTCATTCAAAAAATCAAAAATACTAGGACTAGAGGGCTTACAATGAAGCTACAAATGAAGCTACAACGTAGTAAATTTAAAATGAATCAGAGAAAATATTTCTTCACTCAATGTGTAATTAAACTGTGGAATTTGTTGCCAGAGAATGTAGTAAAAGCAGCTTAAAAAGGTTTGGATAGCTTCCTATAAGAAATGTCATAAGCCACTATTAAAAGGACTTGGGGAAAATCCACTGCTTATTTCTAGGATAAGCAACATAAAATGAATTGTACTGTTTTGGGATCTTGCCAGGTACTTGTGACCTGCATTGGCCACTGTTGGAAACAGGATGCTGGGCTTGATGGACATTTGGTCTGTCCCAGTATGGCAATACATATGTACTTACATTAGAATTTATGTGCAGATCTTTAGAGAATACGCTTAGCAGGTTCTGCATGTAAATTCTAATTAATGCCAATTATTGTCAATAATTATCTGTGAAGTGGCAATTATTGGCACTCATTGGTTTGTTAAAATAGTTAAGTTGAGAGCGCAAATCAGAATACAACCTGATTTGTGCACGCAACTCCGGTCATACTACGTAGAATCCAGGGGATTATGCTTGCTAGTTGCCAAGTGGCTTTACCCTCCTCTCCTGAAGAACTTTCTATTAGCTCACTAGAGAGGGCTTCCCCCCCAATGCCTAGCACCTCACTGTGTCCTTCAGTTAGTAGTCCAGTTTCTAATGGGGGTGAGATGATTGCACCCAATGGTACAAACTTGGGCTCTTTGTCTAGAGTCCCTATACCCAAGTCAGTTTACTTTGTTGAGGTTGGAGATATTCCTCTCCCTGAATATGGACAAAATATTACCTTGCAGGATGTTTGGACTATGGTGATCAGGACTGAGTCCATGATAAGATCTCAGGTTCAGCAGTTATGAACCTTCACTCATAAATTGTTCCAAAAGCTAGACATATGGACATTAAATTTGGTTCAATGGATAAGAGACTCTATGAATTGGAGCATTAGATTTCCACTCTTCAGGTTTCAGGAGTTTTAGTGATTAGAGATAGTCTGACATTGCACTTTGCGATGAAGAAGCTAGAAAATTCACTGTGATCCAAAAGCCTGAGTTTTTTGAATTTTCCTCAAACAAGAATGCTTTCATATGAGATTCACTTGGATGAATATTTTAAGGAGATGCTAAAAATTTCAACTCCTCAAGAAAAATCACTGCTCAATGCTATTATATTTCACACTGCTTCCATGTGGAAAACCCTTATAAGAATATAAGAACATAAGTGTTGCCATACTGGGACAGACTGAAAGTCCATCAAGCCTAATATCCTGTTTCCAATAGTGGTCAATCCAGGTCAAATGTACTTGGCAAGATCCCAGAACAGTAAAATAGATTTTATACTGCTTATCTTAGAAATAAACAGTGGATTTTCTCAAGTTTATCCCAATAATGACTTATGGAATTTTCTTTTAGGAAATTATCCAACCTTTTTAAAACCTTGCAAAGCTGTTTTTAACATATTCTCTGGCAACAAATTCCAGAGTTTAATTACTCACCGAGTGAAGAAATATCTTCTCTGGTTTTTTTTAAATTTATTACATAGTACCTTTATTATGTGCTCCCTAGTCCAAGTATTTTTGGAAAGAGTAAACAAGCAATTCACATTTACTTGTTCCATTCCACTCAGTATTTTATAAAGCTCTATCATCTCTTGTCCGAGCTAAGCCCTAACCACTTTAGCCCTTCCTCATAGGGAAGTCGTCCCATCCCCTTTACCATTTTTGTTGTCCTTATCTGTACCTTTTCTAATTCAGCTATCTCTTTTTTGAGATGTGGTGACCAGAGTTGCATATAGTATTTGAGGTGCAGTCACACTATGGAGCGATACAAAGGTATTATAACATTTTCATTTTTGTTTTCCGTTTTTTTTTCCTAATTTTCAACATATCATCAACAATGCCACCTAGATCCTTTTCCTAGATAGTGAGTGCTAATGTGGCACCTTGCATCACATAGCTATAGTTTGGGCTCCTCCTTCTCATATGCATCACTTTACACATGCTCACATTAAATGTCATCTGCCATTTGGACGCCCAGTCTCCCAGTCTCTTGCAATTTTTCACAATCCTTTTGTGATTTAACAACTTTGAGTCACCTTTGTGTCATCATCAAATTTAATTAACCCACTAGTTTTTCCCATCTGTATATTTATTTATAAATATATTAAAAAGCAGCTGTCTCAGCACAGACCCCTGGGGAACCCCACTGTCCACTCTACTGAACATTTACTTCCTGTCTTCTATCTCTTAAACAATTTTTAATCCACAATAGGACATTAACTCCTAGCCCATGACTTTCTAATATCCTCAGGAGTCTTTCATGAGGTACTTTGTCAAATGCCTTTTGAAAATTCAGATATACAATATCGATTGGTTCACCTTTATCCACATGCTATTCACCCCTTCAAAGAAATGTAGTAGATTGGTGAGCAAGATTTCCCTTGACTAAATCCATGATGGTTTTATCTCATTAATGCATGCTTATGTATATGCTCTGCAATTTTGTTCTTTATAATAGTCTCTACCAGTTTGCCCGGCACTGACGTCAGACTCACAGGTTTATAATTTCCTGGATCACCTCTGGAACCCTTGGGGGAGCTAGTTTAGATTTGACTATTTCCTTGAAAGTTCTAATGATAATATTAAAACTAGGCCTACCCTCTTTGTCACATTCTCCACAGATAAGCATAAATTGAAGGTTTTTAAAGCTTACTTGAAAAAAAATAGAAATTACTTATTTTTTGGGCAAAAAATTCTGATTTTTCCTAAAGTGGCTAGATCCACTCAACTGAGAAGGAAGCAATTCCTGGAATTAAAAGTTCATACCCTTGCTTTGGGACCTACTTTTTTTTATCTGGTTCCCATGCAAATGGTTAGATGGTTGGCAGGTGAAGAATTATGTCTTGTTTGACTCTCCAAAACTTGAAACTTTTCTGAATAATAGTAAACGTTCCTAGGGATTGTTTTTTCTGTCAGGTGAGATTAGGTTGTCTAATTATTAATACTCCTAGAATAGTTTAGAATGATTCCACTGTGGGATGGAATTAATTCTATGTATGTTTTCTTTACATCATTTTTCTTTTGGTTATTGGGTAAGAGGGCTCCTGTAACATGGGCTTCTGCACCGTTTAATGTAGAGTCACTTCTGTTATTTTTATTTTATGTATATGGTATAGTTTTTTTTTTTGCATATTCCCCTGGATTCTATATATCATGCCAGGATTTCCATGCGGAAATCAAAGCATATTCCATAACAATGTGTATAACCTAATGGGTTAACAAGCTATTCAGCACTGATAACTGCCAATTAACAAGCAGTGATTGACACTAATTGGCATTAATTAGAATTTATGCGCAGAACTGTCTAAGCATATTCTATAATCTGCTATGTGTAAACTCTAAGGGCCCTGTTTACTAAGCCACGTAATCGGTATCTTTAACGTGTGTTAACTGTGTGCACACCTACAATATCCCTATAGGCACCTACATGGTTAGCACACACGCTAATTGTAGGTGCTTTAAAAATGCTAACATGCCTAAGTCACATAGTTGAAAAGGGGGCATGGCTATAGGCGTGGAATGGGCGGATTGTGTGTGTTTCTAGAGTCTACATTGTTATAGAATACACCGAGTCTGAGCCTAATTTAGGCATCAGCATTTATACCAGGTTTTACTTGGCACAGCTGCCCGTGACTAAATTTAGTCACATGGACCAGCACTCAGCGTATTCTATAAACCACACAAAAACTTAAGACATATTCTATAAAGTATGCCTAAATTAAATTTACTTTATGGAATGCACTTAGGCAAATTTCATTTTGGTGACAAATTTTTAGGCATGATATATAGAATCTACTCCATTTTAGATATGTAAACTTTCCAATAAAACAAAAGAAAGAAAAAACTTTCTTAACTGGCCACTTTTGTTTTTTAAATTTGAGTGCAGAGTTCATTACTGTGAACCTTGAAGCAGTAGAAGACTGTATGGTGCAGCCACTCCTACATTACATGGTGATCATAGAGGAGGAAATGGTCTGATAGCATTACCCTTCTAAGTTAGGATGGCCATATTCCCCCCTTAAGTCTGTCAGCCATGTCCTCTCATACTGCTCTTTAGAGATTCTTACTGACAGAGAAGACTGTTCTAAACACACATGCATTCCAGTTCCTGTAACTTTGCATTCTCCTTTCACTCTCTCACCTTGAATATAGTAAGTCTCCCACTTCTTCCCTCTGCATGAACAAGCAACCTACATGTGCCAGGATTACTTGTATAGCTATGGCAAACCAGCAGGAGAAATCAAGTGGAAAAGAGAACTGAGCATGCTCAACTTAACATGCTTGCTGTTTAACTTTGTTTCAGTAAGTAACATATACAGTTTATCCAATTCATTTTTGGGTTACCGTTACCATAATATTGAGGACATTTGTATTACTATGCCCATGTTAAATATTTTTTTACAACACATTTTGGATGCTTTTCAATTTTCATATTAAATAGTTTTGTGAGCCTACATTCCAATATTTGTTGTATGAGCTTTAATGCATAAGCACCATAAGCTGGACCATGTGGGCACATATGCAATACATTTTAATAACAAGTTAAGGCTTCCTTGCTCATATAAGTGCTTGCACCTAGGTTGTGAAAGTACATACACAAATTATAGTGCATATTTGCAAAGGGTGGGGGGTGTATATATAGGTGGTACTCACATGCATGCATATTATAGAATACTATAATTTATACACGCATCTCTGGCATTTGGGCACTATCATACCGACTCTGTGGCCTGCCTTAATTGCTTGTGACCAGAGGCATAGCCAGCCCTCTGAGTTTTGGCAGCCCTCTGAGTTTTGGGGAAGCCCAGAGGTGGACTACGAGAGCAACATATTCCTTCCTCCCCTCCTCTCCTCGCCCCCCATCACCACATTAAAATTAGTACCTTTGCTGGCGGGAATGCTGAAGCCCTACCAGTTAAAGAAATTCCCTGCCGACCTGCTCTTTCTCATGCTACTGTAATAACCCAGAAGTCAACAGAGTGCCTCCAGCCACCAATGGTGGGACTCCCTGACAATGTTCAGTTGTTGCGCAAACTGAGCATGTGCAAGAACTCTCAGTGTTGGTGGCTGGAGGCATCCTGCTGACTTCTGAGTTACTGCAGCAGGCTTTGGCATCCCCACCAGCCATTTAACAGGTGCAATGCAATGCAATTTTAGAGGAGTTCTGAGACTTCCCCCAAGGCTACATCACTGCCACATGCTGCAGCATTGAGTTTCAGAGTTTAACCATTCATTGAATGAAAAAAAATGTCTCTGATTTATTTTTAACTACTACTTAGTAACTTCATGTCATGTCCCCTAGTCTCTGCATTTTTGAATTTGATTTATGTTTACATTTGATTTATGTTTACTCATTCACTCCACTCAGGATTTTATAGACCTTTGCCATATCTCTCCTCAGCTGTCTCTTCTCCAAACTAAAGAACCCCATGAGAGTTACTGTTCTCTGTACCCTTATTCTAATTCCACTATCCACCTTATAATCGAAAGAGAAAAACGCCTATATTCCGACCTAAATCAGGAGATGGACGTCTTTCTCTCGCAGGTGCCCAAATCGGTATAATCGAAAGCCGATTTTGGGCGTCTTCAAATGCACTCCGTCGCAGGAACGAATAAAGTTGATGGGGACGTGTCGGAGGTGTGGTGAAGGCGGCACTGGGGCGTGGTTATCAGCCGAGCAGAGATGGGCGTCTTTAGGTGATAATCGAAAAAAAGGTGTTTTTACCGCGATTTTGGGTCACTTTTTTTTTTTTACCCTTTTTTCACAAACAAGTCCCAAAAAAGTGCCCCAACTGACCAGATGACCACTGGAGGGAATCGGGGATCACCTGCCCTGACTCCCCCAGTGGTCACTAACCCCCTCCCACCAAAAGAAACCCACTTTACAAACTTTTTTTGCCAGCCAGTATGCCAGCCTCAAATTCCATACCCACCTCCATGACAGCAGAATGTGTTCAATCCTCTGACAGCCTTTCCCTGGTTCTGATGTGGCTCTCAGGTGAGTGTGACACCTTTTCTGTTAAGGGCACTGCAGAGTCACATCAGCAATGCATTGTGGTGGGTGTAGGGTATTGGACTCTGTGATTCCACTAGCTTGTGTGAAATGCTCACGATGTTAGTAGTTGGTAGGCTCTACTCCCATGGTGCTTTTCCCTCTGCTTACTGGGTCAGAGTGTGCCCTGTTTTGTTTCCGGTAGTCCATGAGGTAGTGGCCATTTGTGTAAGACAGTTTTAGATCCCTTTCATGTGTTAGCCACGTTACAGCACTTAGTTCTTACCTTGAATGTTGCTGAAAGAGGGCATTGTACACCATTCTGCCAGCTGGGACCTACTGCTAATCTCAGTATTAGCAAGACTCGTTGCCAGTGGGGCACAACCTGTGATCTGCAGTTAACTGTGAGTAAAGGTGCTTATTCAAATAAAGGACGTTTTCAGCGAGATTAGTCTTCAGGTGTGAACTGCTGTGCCAAGGTTATACAGCAGCAACAAGTCCTGTCCCTGGAGCACTTTTAGTGGGTACTGCAGTGCACTTCAGGCAGGCAGACCCAGGCCCATCCCCCCCCACCTGTACTACTTGTGGTGGTAAATGGAAGGCCTCTAAAACCCACTGTACCCACATGTAGTTGCCCCTTTCACCCCTAAAAGCTATGGCAGTGTTGTACATTTGTCCCTCCCATGACCAATTGGCTTGGATTAGGACGTTTCTGAGCTGGGCGTTTTTATTTTCCATTATCGCAAAAAAAAAAAAACAAAAAAAAAACGCCCAGCTAAGAAAGGACAAAATCCATGGGCATTTGGTCCGTTCAAACCATATTTTCGAAACAAAAGATGGACGCCCATTTTTTTTGAAAATACGGTCTGTCCCGCTTCTTCACGTACCCGTTTTCGGACATAGACGCCCATGGAGATGGGCGTTCACGTTCGATTATGCCCCTCCACATCTTTTTTTTTTTTTTTTTAGATATGGTGACCAGAATTACAGACAGTACTCAAGGTGCAGTGACAATATAGCACGATACAGTGGCATTATGATATTTTTTGTTTTATTCTATATTGCTTTCCTAATAATTTCTAACATGCTATTCATTTTTTTTGGCCTCTGTCCATGATGACAGATCCTCTTCCTATGTGGTGACTCCTAATGTGAAACTAAGTATCATGTAGCTATAAATTGGGTTATTGTTCCCTACGTACATCACTTCGCATTTGTCCACATTAACTTTTATCTGCTATTTGGATGCCCAATCTTCTAGTCTCACAAGGTCCTCTTGCAATTTCTCACAATCCATATGTGATTTAACAACTTTGAATAGTTTTGTATCATCTGCAAATTTGATCACCTCATGCATCATTCCCATTTCCAGATCATTTATATTTAAAAAATGGAGTTGGGGGAGATAATGGGACATAGGTAGATTTTGAAATTAAGAGCTACGAGGATGGATGGATGGGCAAACCAGAGGTCCGTTGGAAAAGGCAGGCTTTGAGCAGCTGTTTAAATTTAGAAAATGGAAGTGGTAAAGCATTCCACAGATTGGGTCCTGCATAGCAGAAGGCGGTATCATGGGACACATCAAGGTGAAGATGTAATGTACACGCATTATAAGAAGATACATGAGATAGAGCAAGGTGGAGAACATAGCTATGTTTTGCTTCTCTCTGTTCTACCTGTGGGATTTTCCCTCCTAAAAATGGTGAAATGGAAGGGAGTTCTGAAGTGCTTGGTTGACTAAAGAGAAGCCAAAGCCATTGGAGGTCCTGATGGGGGAACGTGTGCCACAGGCTTCTCCTAAATTGTGATGTTACTCAGCAAAAGAATCCATCTGATCGGCTTTAGCAGCGAGTTTGCTGATACACAGGTATTTAACCCTGGATTCTATATACAGCGCCCAACCAAGGTGTGTGCCCAACTAACGGGCCCTTTTACTAAGGCCTGTCAAATTGGAACTACCGCCGGCTACCTCAAGCCCCGAGCGGTAATTCCATTTTTGACGCACATACAAAAAATGTGGTAGAATACATTTTCCACTTTCTACCGCATGCTGCTTACCCAGTGGTAAGTGGCAGTTTACATGTGCTGACGCTTACTACTAAGTCAATGGGTGGCAGTAAGGTCTCAGGCCGAAAATGGATGCACGCTCATTTTAATTATGCCGCACGTCCATTTTTAGCCAAAAAATGCCTTTTTTCCAGGTGCACTGAAAAATGGACCTGCGCGCGTCCAAAACGCTTGACTGCACCAGTGCAGGCCACTTTTCAGCGCGCCTTAGTAAAAGGGCCTCTAAATTGGCTAATGATCCAATTAGTGTCAGTAACAGGGTACTAACTGGCTCCAATTTGAATTTGCACGCACATCTTTGCTATGCGCTATTCTGTAACAATTTGTGTCCAAATCCCATAATACACAACCCAAAAGGGAGCGTGGCCACAAGAGGTGCATGGGTGGGTCAGAGGCATTTCTAAAATTTGCACTCAGTGTTATAGAATACTGGGGATGTGTGTCCAAATTGGGAGCTGAGAATTACACCTGTTTCAGCAGGTGTAAATTTGGGCATCAAAATCAGCACTCAATGCCATTCTATAATGGGTGCTCATCTATGAATGCCCATCATAGAATGACATTGAGCTGATTTTTTTGGTGCTGATTGTTGAGCACCATTTATTGAATCAAACCCATAATGTGTATCAATCTTTCAGAGCTTTGTGATCCGAGGACACTAGGCATTTGTTAGTTCTAGCACTGCATAAGGTTCATTTGGTTGCATCTAAGATGGGAGCTTTTTTAATAGCTGGCCCCCAAGAACGGAAAATGTTACTGATTGAGCGTAGAATGATTCCCAGAAGAAATGTTTGAATGCATATTTGTTTTCACTGGCCTTTCTCATAGTTTAAATGAAATCAGTTACTGACTAGTTTAATAGATTAAAAGACTTGATATACCACCCTTCTTAACTAAAAAGTCAGAGTGGTTTACAATATTAAAAAGAAAAACTTCAGGAAAGAACTCCATTTTATTATAGGAAAGGTTACACACAAGATCATTCACTCCAATTAAAATACATATCATATAAATCCACATTCTCTTTATCTCTGCAGGTTCCCCTCATACCCCCAGCAATCAATCTGATACCTCAAAAGAATGCCCAAAAAATATATTTTCAATTTCTTCTTAAATTGTTGCAAAGGACCCTCTTAACTCCAACAGCAATTTGTTCCACTGCTTTGAAGCTCGCCAAAAAAAAAAAAAGCACCCTCCCTTGTAGACATTAAGTGCACTTGAGATGACCTGGGGAGAGCCAATAATGAAAGACTATCTGATCACAAGTCCCTTCCTGGAATAAATCATAGCCTTCAAATAAGCAGGAGTTCTCAGAACAATGGCTTTATAAACTAAAACCAAAACCTTATACAAAGAACAAAACTCCATCGGCAGTCAATGGAAATGAATAAACAAAAGTGTCACATGTTCAAACCGACCCACCTCAAGCCAAACCTTAGGCACAGTTTATAGAACATACCTAGGGCACATCCACATGACTAAATCTAGTCATAGGAATATACGCCAAGTATATCAAAGAACGCATCTCTTTCAAAATCTGCACCTTAGTCCATAAGATTATCTATGGACTAGTCCCAGATTACATGATTGACCTAATCAATCTCCCAATCAGAAATAGTACCAGTTCATCATGGTCTTACCTGAATCTCCATTACCCAAATTGCAAAGGACTAAAATACAAGACAACCCATGCGTCCAACTTCTCTTACATAGGCACGCGCCTGTGGAACGCATTGCCACAAGTGGTGAAAACAACTTATGATTACCTAAAATTCAGAAAGTCATTAAAGACTCACCTATTCGGAAGAGCATATCCAAATGACCCAACTTAAATGACTCAACCCTGCAACACTTCACTATAAAAAGATCGTATGGAACATTAATGAACCCTTTTACCTCAACCCAACTTGATTGAATCTTATCTTCCCTATCCCAATACAACATTTTGTACCTATCCCGTACCGAATTTGGCGAATGCTTTCACGGTATTATGTAAGCCACATTGAGCCTGCAAATATGTGGGAAAATGTGGGATACAAATGTAACAAATAAATAAATAAAATAAAACTTAGTGTACATGCTGACAACAAAGTTAGGTGCAGAGCGGGTGAATTCTATAACAACATGCATAAGTTTTAGTAATGCCCATAATCTTCTCATTCGACGTCCATGGCCACACCCCCTTTTTGGCAGCATACCTTAGAATTTACACTCATCACTTTATAGAATAACACTTAACAAACTGTGTGAATGAATTCTAATTAAAGCCAATTAATGTCAATAATTGCCTGGTAATTGGTAATTATCGGTGCTGATTGGCTTTTTAAGATAATTATGTTGTGCACGCAATATAGAGAATATGACGTGAATTGCGCACACAACTCCTGTCACACTAATAGAACCAGGGGGATAATGTGGAAGTCTGGTAGGTCAGTTTTCTTTTTTAAAAAGATTTGCGTGTGTCTTTGTATTGTTTTGTTTGAATATAAATGTGCATCAATGAGATGAGAAGTGAATTGATCCTAGTTAGTGGAAAACTTCAGCTATAGATTTCACTGCGAACTTTGAGGCATGAAGCATGGCAGTAGATCACATGAATGAAAGAGGTACTATTTCAGAAAACTTTACAAAGGACTTTGGGGATTACAGTGGTGGTAAATGATTCAGAGATACTTTGAAAGGAGAAAAGTATGAGGACCTATCTGTAATGACTGTTTGGGGGGCCAGTTTAGCTTACTTTATGCTCCCTGGGTGACTCTGAATAAACCTAAAGTAGTCAGCCTTGACAGCTTATGAGACTCTATAACAAGGCTGGAGAAATCCCTATGCTCAAATGCAAAATTTATCAACCCAATTATAAGACTCAGTGAAAAAGATTGCTATTTTAGATGCTAATGTGGATGGTAATCAGAAGCGGCTGGATCTGGAAAGAAAGATTACTAAAATATATGAGAGACGATTTTCTAATTAAAGAAAATCTTGTTCTTCAGAACAAAATAGAGCAATTAGAAAATACTGTCAGGCACTTCAATTTAAGGTTTAATAATTTTCCTAAACTGTCTGTAACTAGGCTGCTTGATTTGGGGGTGGATCCAAGAACAAGGAAGGGATTATTTTCCATTCAATATGCACAAACATGTGGAGATTCCATTTTTAAATTCACAAGCCTCTTTTAAGGTTTAGATATAGCACTGCTGTAAAGGAAGTGCAAGTTCTCAGTGAGAAACTTCATGGGGAGTTGCTCTATAAAAATTCACTTGCAGGCCTGTGGGTACAAAACTAGACTTATGGTTTAAAAATGTCCTGCTTAAGTTTGAAACCTACAATTACTGGGGGACAATACTGAGCCTCTGCAGTCAGAATATTACTTTAAATGTTGGACACAGCATTTAGAAAGCTATGTTCAGCATCGTTACATGTATGATTAAGGATGCCAAGTGGATCCAGAGTCAAAGGACAGGGTTGATCCAGTCCTGGATTTAACCCTTTGCATGCAAGGACTTGTAGTTCTGAATTCCCCATTGCATTCCCTAAGAAAAGCAAGACTACAAGTCTCAGCATGCACTGGGGTAAACCCAGGACTGGATCAACCCTATCCTGCAAATTTGGATCCAGTTGGCAGCCTTATATATGATCAGTGATGCTGAATATAAATGTGTAAAGGAAATTCTATAAACTGAGTGCTAAGATTTGTAAGTCCATCGTCCTCCTGATTCTATAAAAGTCGCCAAAAATTGTGCACGCAAATGTAGACGTGTTCCCGATTTGCATGCACAATAATGAGACAATCAGTGCCAATAATTGGCTTTTTAACAAGCAATTATCGGCACTAATTAAATTTAATTGGGACTTACCCGCGTAAAGTTTACAAGTGGTCCAAAAAAGGGGCTCAGAAATGAAAGGGTCATGGGCATTTCAGGGTGGATCGGGGGCGTGGTTTGGAGTTACGCATATAATTGTAGAATAATGGTGCTCCACATGTAAATTTAGGTGCAGGCATCTGCACCACATTTTTCATTTAAGCCTTAATTCTATAAACTGTGCCAAATTTTAGGCACCAACCAGTTATAGAATACCAATTCCACGGAGGGGGGGGGGGGGGGGTATAAGGGGGTTTGGCCCCAATTTTTTAGGTGCCATATATAGAATCTAGCCCTGTGCGCATAAATGTTTAGAATACTAACCCTTATGCCTATATGTGCTGCCAGGATGCCTAAGCGCTATTCTTCAAATACCCACTTAACTTACTGGGCAGGTATTGCAAGAGAAGCATACAGAGACAGAACATGGGTGGGACATTGGTGGGGCGACACAAGAGGAGCTAGGGTATCAAAAAGATGTTTGGAGTGATGTATTCCAAGTTTGAGCTTAATTGTCTGGTCAGAGGGAGCCAAATGTGTCGAGGCTCAGTTGAGATTGTTCTATTAATGAATGATATTGCTTAAATCTCTAATTTTGGGTTGTCACCTATACCTATGTTGGAGATGTTGGTCGGCATAAGGGAAAAGGTAATAAGCGAATGATTCATCCAAGGTAGTGGGTACAGGGAAAAGGAATGTATGTTCTTGGTCATGGAGGAAGACAAGAGAACAAAGTCTAGGGTATGACCGTAAATATGTGTGGGTCTGGTGATGTGCTGGAGAAGATCAAGATCAATAAGCAGGGAGGAAAAATCCCAGGTGAGGGAACTCAAGAGTCATCAATGTGAAAGTTAAAATTCCCCCCCCCCCCAAATGATAGGAGATACTGTATTGATACAGTAGTCAGTTAATATGGTCTGAAGCAGTTGAAATGAGTGAAAAGAAGGGGGGGGGGTGGGTGGTAGATTAGGAAGAAATCTGTTGGGAAGGCCAATTTGTCGGAAATTTAGGAATTCCATTCTTGGATGACAGCAAGGCTGGAAGTTTATTAGGGGCGATCATGAGAAATACATTATGGCTATGCCCCCACCGCATTCACAGCGAGATTGGAGAGCACAGCAACCGAGGGGAGCCTGAAAGATAGCAATACAGCAGCAATCAGCAACACAGCGGTAGTGCAGCAGGTAGAATAGCAGGTAGAGTCAAATAGCCGGATGGCTTCTCTACCATTCCGGATACCTAGACTGCAACTTCTTAACAACAGAGACCAAGCAGTGTCTCAACTCACTTCATTGCAAAAAAACTTTAAGGAGGAAACCAAAGACAAAATAGTATTTCATAAATTTCATGCAAGACATGTTGGCTAATGGCCATGCAGAGCCAGCTCTACCTTTAAAAGAAAATGAAGATTGAGGGTACCTACCTACCTTTGGAGAAACCAGGCCAGGTCAGAATTGGGTTTGACTCCAGAACTCGGTTCCAAGGAATCTCATGCACCAATGTACTTCTCTCTGGTCCTGACATGATCAACAGCTTATTAGGGGTTCTGATCCACTTCAGAAAAGAACCAATTGCAATAACAGCTGACATACAGCAAATGTTCTACTGTTTTGTCATATACCCAGACTACAGAAACAATGTGTGGTACCATGACAATGACATCAACACAGATGTTGTGGAATATAGAATGACAGTCCATGTCTTTGGCAATAGTGCATTACCAGCAGTAGCTGCATATGAGCTCTGAAGGACAGCACAAGAAGGAGAAAGAGAGTATGGCACAGATGCCAGACATTTTGCAGAAAGAGGCTTTTATGTGGACAATGTGTTGAAGTCCTTACCTACTGAAAGAGAAGCAATTGCCTTGTTAAAGAGAACCCAAGCAATGCTAGCAGAGGCTGATCTATGACTTCATAAAATTGCTTCTAACAGTCCAAAAGTAATGAGAGCATTTCCTTCAAAAGATCATGCTAAAAACTTATAGACTTAGAACTGAGAATAGATACACTTCCACTTCAGCGAAGCATTGGGTTACATTGGGACCTAAAAAGAGATGTCTTTACCTTCCAAGTCTCAACTCAAGGCAAACCATATACTCATCGAAGTGTCTTATCCATAGTCAATAGCCTACATGATCCACTGGGATTTATGGCTCCAGTCACCATTCAAGAAAGATCCTTGTTAAGAGAACTGTCTCAAAGTACTGAATGGGTGGGATGACCCATTACCACATGAAATGAGACAAGAATGAGAAAATGGAAATACCACGCATATACATTCCTGCTCCAGTCAGTACTAGAGAGCTGCACGGCTTCCGTCCCCACGGGAATCTCGCGGAACCCGCGGGATTCCCGTGGGGACGGAGGCAGTTCCTGCGGGGTTCCTGTGGGGATGGAAGCTGTTCTGTGGGGTTCCCGCGGGGATGGAGGCAGTTCCTGCGGGGTTCCCGCGGGGATGGAACCAGTTCTGTGGGCTTCCCGTGGAATTGTACGCTCCACCTGCACCAGCCTCTCATCTACCGAATACCAATTTATTTGAGTGCTGTCTCCTCCTCCTCTTCTTCCTTGCTTTAACAGCATAAATGTGGAAAGTCTTCCATTAAGGAGGTGGTAGAGTCACAAATGATGACGGAATTAAAAAGGCATGCTAACCTTAAATGGCTGCATGTGTGTGGATATGTCAAGTGACACTTAGATGGCGACTCTGGCTGTGATGAACTAGAGCTGATACCTGGCAGACTTGAATGGGCTGTGTCTCATACATGGCAATCTGGTGTAGGATGGGCTGGAAAGGGCTTAGACAGCAACTTCAGAGGCTGGAACATGAGGACAGTGCTGGACAGACTTTTATGGTCTGTGTCCCACAAATGAGAACATGAATAGGCTGGAGTGGGCTTCGATGGCAACTCCAGCAGTTGGAACATAAGGATGGGGCCAGATAGACTTCTGTGGTCTCTGTTCCAGAAACACGAAAGAAAGACCATAATCAAGTATATAATATCACACTCGTTGATTTAATGATGACTTGATCATGAGTGTGAATATTGGCAGAATGGATGGACCGTTCAGGTCTATTTGCTGTCACTTACTATGTTACTATTAATCCTCTTTGCTCCCAGGCTGGTGCACAGACCTCAGCTCTGACACAGGCACGAGAATCAGATGTCACCTGACCTACTGGCGTGTGCATGTGGTGACCTCTCAGCACACACTGCCAGTGAATCAGAGACAAATTTTAGATGTGCGCACCAGAGTGTTCCAAGTTCCAACTTCCGTTCCTTCCTTGCCTACAGTGCTGTGGCTCAAATCCAGAGAGAGACTGAGGGAGCTGACTGGAACTTTCTTTTATGTACTATTAAATTCTTACGGGGATGGGTTAAATTCTTAAGGGGATGGGTGGGGATGGGTTAAATTCTTGCGGGGACGGGTGGGGACGGGTTGGGATGGTTTAAATTTTTGCGGGGATGGGTGGGGATGGGTAAGATTCCAGTGGGGATGGGTGGGGACGGGTAAGATTTCTGTCCCCGTGTAACTCTCTAGTCAGTACTGCCAGCCGCAAGGAGATTTGCATCTTCTTAAACACTTTTGTAAAAGTCATAGATGCAGGCCTACTTGAAAGCAACAGTTGCAAAAGGAATATCTCAGGTGGGCTTCATCTTCGACAAGGCCAAGTTAGCACCACAGCTCAATCATACTTTCACACCTAGAACTGCATGGGGCAGTACTGGGCAACGTAGCAGAGCTGATACTGAGCGGAATGGATGTTCAAATAGACACCTGTCATCAAAAGTGCCATCAGAGATTCAGATTTGGAGATCATCAATGACAACTTAGCACCACCTGGGAACTCTGACAACAGACTCCCACAGAAGAAAACAAACTGCTTTACCAGAGTCATCACTGAACCAGTAATCCACGTACCTCACGAAGAAACATGAACTTTGTGAACCACTGTCCACTCCAGAGACTCAAAGACTTTTTCTCTCTCTCCCTTTCTCTTTTATGTTGCTTGTTTTGTGTTGTCTGTTTATCATTTCAGCTCCTGCGAGACAGAGAGAAGAAGTCGTCTGGATGAAAGAAAACCTGAGACAAGAAGAAGTTTGTCAAGCTACTAAAGATCCAGCTTATATGGATTTGCATGCCTATAATGTTTGGTTATTGGTAAAGGATTAATAGTGGTATGTTCTGATAACAGGCAAGGAGTGTCTGCCCCCATTGCATGGGGCAACTTGTTCTGTCTGCTTGTGACACATTACATGTCTGTACATTATTAAGTTGTACATGTGGGGTCCCTGCATCTCTATAGTCCTCTCTGATTTGCCTTTAACATCTGTGCTTTGCTCTCAATGCCTTTTGGAGATTTGTAGTTACTGCTTGCCTCAAGGCATGCTGAGAGGAGAAAGATGGAATCTTTACCTACAGTAGGTCATAGATCCAGTGTGTTGAGAGACCTGAATCTCTCTATGCTGAGGCAATAAACTGTTGCTTGTTTTTTTCCTTTCAGGGTAGAAAGTCAATTATTATTATTTTTCTTTTTTTTTATCTCTATGGCTGTTGTATGGTTACCTGTGTGAGTGACCAAATTACCAAGCACTGCAAGATTTTCCTGTCAGGCAGAGGGGCTGATCACAGACTCACACTGCATGTATAGAATCTCTAATCCATCTCAACACAACTGTAATGATTTGTGTATCTTGTCATCAACTGTACTAAACAAGGAATGGGATTAAGGATTGGCGTTTATTCTTGATAACTAGCAGCCTCAGGTTTAAATCTTTGGATATACAGGGCCAAAATTAACACCTTGTAGAAGCCAAAATGTTTTAAATCTCTTTCAAATAATGCAGTATGTCAATAACTCCTTTCCCTTCAAGATAAGTCCTTTTAAAAGTTGGATTCACCAAGGATTTTTTTCTAAAGCAATATAATTTGAATGAACTGTTAGGAGCCTTCTCAAGGCTCAATTTGCACAGAAATATTAAGCTACAAAGGGTGTCTTATGCTTGCACAGGTCATAAATTGCCAATTAAAATCTCCAATTTAGGCTTATATGCACATAAGATATTCTGCACAGCCTGACATTCTTTCTGAAAAAAACTTGGAACATATTTCATACAGAATAAAAGGGCTTGATTAACCCAAAACTAGGAACTTCTATAAAACAATGTAGTTTTCTGACAATAAGTAAATCTTAAGTTTAAAAAAAAGGTTCAAAGGCCATGTGTATCTCAGAAAAGATATTTATATATCATTATACACATTTTTTTTTTTAGATTAGCCGTACTTGGAACTGCATAATACATTGGTAGGCTCATTGTAATATGTCTAACTATGTCTTTTCCAGTGATCAGTATTACTATCCTGAAAAACACTGACTATAAAATCAACTGCAAACCAGACAAAGGCAAAAGACCACAAAATGCTTGCCCAGATACTAATCACCATATTACTTCACTTAAATATGTTCAAAGCCACTTGCATGGTCCAGCTTCATAGGAATCAGTGAGAAAGGTAAGAGAAACATTTCCCATGTGATATCTGGTTTCAGCATTGACCTGCAAGTGCTATCCAGTTAGTGGCTATATTCAGACCCCTAACCATATAGCTAACCAGATAAAAACTGGCAGCTAACCAGATAAAGCTAGGGCAGCCTTTTTGCTATCATAACTTTATCTAGTTAGCTATCAGGTTAGGGCCTGAATATGGTGCATAACTAAATAATTTCTAGCTTCACCCAAGCTCTGCCCACAGACTGTCCTGGCACTGTTTAGGTATTGTCAGGGCAGTAAGAGTAAACCGGTTAGTGCCACTGAATATCCCTCTCACTAGGGCTGTCGAAAGGGGGGAGCAGGGGGAAGCAAAATTCCCTGGGCCTGGCCTCCAAGAGGGGCCCAGCGCCGGGGGGGGGGGGGGTCTCTCTCTCTCTCCTGCTCCTGACAGGACCCAGGTGATCACGTCCCGACGGAGTAAGAGAGCGCCGAGACACCTTGGAAGCTGGGGAGGAGCAGACACAGCAGGGCTTCAGGCCAGGACCACTGGTTTGGCTAGCATGGGTCCCCTCAGGCACCGCCAGCAGAAGAGGTCTTCCTCCTGCGCTACTCTTCACTCTCTGTCATACTGCCTACCAAGCGGCTGCTTTTCCCCTGAAGCTGCGCATGTTTGGTTTTGAAACTGAGCATGCGCAACGTGAGAGAAAAAGCAGCCGCAGGGGCAGGGCAGGCAATGAAGTGGAGTGAAGAGCACTACAGCGCTGGAGGAAGACTTCTTCTGCTGGCAGGGCCTCGGGATCCCCGTCAGTCAATATCTGGAGTTGTGGCTGAGGAGGTAGCAGCAGTAGTGATCCTGGGGGGCAGAAGCAGTGGCGGTGATTTTGGTGGGCAGCAGTGACAACAATCCTGGGGGGGGGGGGGGGCGGCAGCCCTGCCCTGGGCCCGGCTAAGTCCCTTGGCGGCCTTGCCTCTCACGGCACTTCTCTGGTTAATAGCTCTTGATATCAAATCAAATCAACTCTTGTATACCGCTAATATCCCCTTTCCAGGGTTTAGTGAGAACAAGTTCCAGCATCATGTCTTCCATCGCTAATTCCATCACCATTTGTCTGAACAGAACATTTTGGCACGCATCCACAATCATTCTACTTCTTTCTGTTACTGCAGATGGGACATTCCAATCTACATCTAGCAAGTTGAAATCTCCCAACAACAGCACCTCCCTTTCTTTCGCAGTTTATGGATATCTTCAACCAGACCTTTGCCCAGCTTCTCTATTTAGGTTGCAGGTCTATAGACAACAACCATGTGGACAGAGGTTTCATCTTGTCTTTCTAAGATGATTCATTTTGCTTCCATCTTTCCCCAGGCCCCCTGAAGTTCAGCCATTTTAATATTGCTATTCACATGCAGCGATATTCACCCCTTTTATAGCCATCTCTATCTTTCCTAAAAAAAACCTGGTATGATTGTGACCCATTCATGGGAGTTACTTGAACCTTATTTCTCTAATAGTAAAATATAGGTCTGCCTCTAACATCAGGGCTCGCAGATCATGAACTTTGTTATTCAGCCTGCAAGTATTTGAGGTCAATGCTTTCAAGCTACATTTTGGGGCATGGTTTATTTATTTATTTATTGCATTTGTATCCCACATTTTCCCACCTATTTGCAGGCTCAATGTGGCTTTCATTGCTCTGCCCTGGCTAATGCCATGGCTGAATAGAAATACAATTAATAATAATAACACAAGAATATGAGTAACATGGAGAGGCATAATCGAACGTCGCCGGCGGCGCTACAACTGGCCGGAACCGTATTATCGAAAAAGATGGCCGGCCATCTTTTTTATTCGATAATACGGTTTAGCCCGGCCAAAAGCCTTGGAGGTCGCCGGGTTTGAGATGGCCGGGTTTGTTTTTCAGCGATAATGGGAAAAAATGCCGGCCATCTCCAATCCGGTGAAATCCAAGGCATTTGGTCGTGGGAGGAGTCAGCATTTGTAGCACACTGGTCTCCCTGACATGCCAGAACACCAGCTGGGCACCCTAGGGGTCAGTGCGGTGGACTTCAGAAAAACCTCCCACATGCATAGCTCCCTTACTTTGGGTGCTGAGCCCCCAACCCGCCCCCCAAAACCCACTACCCACAAATGTACCACACTACCAAAGCTCTTAGGGGTGAAGGGGGCAACTACATGTGGGTACAGTGGGTTTTTGAGGGCTTCCATTACCAGCACAAGTCTTACAGGTAGGGGGGATGGGCCTGGGTCCGCCTGCCTTAAGTGCACTGCGGTACCCACTAAAAGTGCTCCAGGGACCTGCATACACGCAGGCCTCTAGGACTTGTTGCTGCTGTATAACCTTGGCACACCAGTTGACACCTGAAGACTAATCTCTTTGAAAAAGTCCTTTATTTGAATAAGCACGTTTACTCACAGTTAACTGCAGATCAGAGGTTGTGCCCCACTGGCAAAGAGTCTCCCTGGTACTGAGATTAGCAGTAGGTCAGAGCTGGCAGGATGGTGTACAATGCCCTTTTTCAGCCACATTCAAAGTAATAAGGGATCTAAAACTGGCTTACAAAAATGGCCACTACCTCATGGACTACCGGAAACAAAACAGGGCACACTCTGACCCAATTAGCAGGGGGGAAAAGCACCATGGGAGTAGAGCCCAGTACCCTACACCCACCACAATGCATTGCTAATGTGACTCTGCAGGGCACCTAACAGAAAAGGTGACACACTCACCCGAGAGCCACATCACAACCAGGGAAAGGCTGTCGGATGATACAACACATTCTGCTGTCATGGAGGTGGGTACGGCATTTGAGGCTGGCATACAGGCTGGCAAAAAAGGTTTTTAGTTTTATTTTTTTAGTATGGGAGGGGGTTGGTGACCACTGGGGGAGTATGGGGAGGTCGTCCCCCATTCCCTTCAGTGGTCATCTGGAGAGTTGGGACACCTTTTTGAGGCTTGGTCGTGAAAATAAAAGGACCAAGTAAACCCGACGATATACTGCTTATCGCCGTTTTTTTTTTCCATTATCGCCAAAAGCCGGCCATCTGGTAGCTACGCCCATGCCCACCCATGTCCCGCCTTTGCTTTGCCGCCGACACGCCCCTTTGAACTTTGGCTGGCGATGCGAGGGGAAAGCGGCGATGTTGCCAAAAAAGCGGCTTTTGATTATACCGATTTGGCCGCTTTTCCGAGATCGCCAGCCATCTCCCGATTAATGTCGGAAAATGGCCGGCGATCACTTTCGAAAATGAGCTGGATAGTGGAATAAAATATTAGGTATATGGTTATCAAAGGGGCCCTTTTGTTAAGCTGCACTAAAACGTGGCCTGTGGTAGCCCCAGCACAGGGCTTTCCCACGCACTGAGGGCACTTTTAGCATGGCTGTAAAATGGCGCATTTCCCATTTTCTCAATTCATGGCCATGCGCTAATTTCCCCATTAGTACGGGAGCACTTACTGACACCTAATTTCTAGGTGCTAACTGGTTGGCATGTGGCAATGTAGCTGTGCTAACCGATTAGCACAGATCATGCCAACTCTCTGCCCCTCACAAACATGCTGCCAGCGCTAAAAAAATAAAAAGTATGTTTTAGCATGTGGGAAGCGCACACAGATGCCAATACTATTGCAGGAGCGTGCAGGATGTGAGGAACGGAGAGCAGGGCAGGGAATATGGCAGCGCCAGAAACCAGTGCTGGAGAAGGATTTAGCCGACGGGGGTTGGGGACCCCCCGCCAGCAAAGGTATCTGCTGCTGTGGGGTGCGGCGGGGGGGGGGGGGGTGTGCAGCGAGGCGGTGGGGAAGGCAATGGGGCAGCAGACTAAAATGTGCCCCCCCACCTCAGGCTCTGGCCCCCTCCCACCGCGAGGTCTGGCCAAGCCCCTGTCCTGAGGAAATAATTTTGAATATGGTTGTTGCCTATGTTTGAGCTTGAGCATGTGACCAGTATTATTGCTGGTTCAATAATAAAGCTTTACTTTTTGACTTGCACTACACTGTGTCTGTGTTTTTCTGAGGGTTCCACACCTGTTCGTCAGCCACACTGCTACACGTGGTTTAGGAAATTCTTATAAATAAAAATAAATAAAATCGGCTCATTTTAACAATCTTTGAGGTCAGCACTAAGGCTATAAAAGAAAACAGCCATCGTGTTTCCTCATAGTCTGACTGATCATTATGGAGGCTTTATCACCAGTATTACAAACCTTTCCACACTTATTCTGTTTCCTGTCACAAAGATGTCAGTTGAGGTGTCAGTTGTGGCAGCTTGAACGTAAATGGCGTAAGCATCCTTTTGTGGACCTTACACAACAAGTGTCGAGCTCATAGTAAGTTTTATTTTCAAAAGATTTTGAAAAGTAAAAACAGGAACATATTAATAAAAGTATTCTGGAAGTGGGTAATAAACCTCACTACCTCTTTAAAATTGTGTGTAATCTAACATCATCTGGAAATTGTTTCTCCTCTTGTGATAAATTGACTGCTACTGGTTTTGCAGATTTTTTTTTTCAGTAAGGTATCTAATTTGTTTTCTCTGGATACTTCTTCACAATTACCACTTATTTTGGTGAAAATGTTCAGTTGGAAGTGTTGTCTGAATCTACTATATCACAAATTGTGTGGGATAAGTTTCAATTTGTAACAGAAATTGTGCATCATCTCCAGGCTATTAATTCTCCTGCAGCTCTACTAGACCAGATACCTTTTTGTTATCTGTCGCTTTGTAAGGAATTGTTTGCTCATTTTCTGAATTATCTAATTTATCTTTAGAGACTGGTCAGGTACCTGATTGTCTTAAAGAAGCAAGAATCAGAGGGATAGCTACTCAGGTTTCATGCCAGTTTCAAACCTATCTTTGGTAACAAAATTGTTAGAAACAGTAGTATTAGCTCAGTTAAATGACTTTTTTGGAGAAAAATCAGATTCCACACAGTAATCGATCTGGATATCAGTGTTATCATAGCGCTGAATCATTGTTACTTAAGATTGTTGATGTATTGGTTAAAGCAGATCATGGGTATGATGAACTGTGGGTTCCATTAAATCTTACTGCTGCTTTTGACACAGTGTCACACACCAGCATGTTGAAATATTTGGAAAGTTTAGGAAATCGGATTGCTAGTTCTGCAGTGGTTAGGGTTATCATATTTGCTCTGGCAAAAAAGAGGATACGATACCATTAGCCCCTCCCCTCCCCATCCCACCACGCCCCCTCACCATGCCTTTCACTGCCCTACCCAGTCCTCTGCCAACCCTCCATCCCCACACTCTGACACCCCCACCCCCACACCACATAGTCACCTTGACTTGACCCCCTTCAAAAGAAAGCCATCCCTTTCTATATGTTTCCCTCCCCCAAAAAATCTTTTTCCAACCTCCCTTCACCCACCTTTTTTTACAGCTCCCTCATCCCCCTACCCTCTACTCACATTCCACATCCCCTCCCCTACCTTCCCGTTCCCTGGTGGTCTAGTGGCCTCTTTGGGGCAGGAAAGGAGCCCATTCTTTCCTTCCCTGTGATGCCGCTGCCCACTTACAGCAGGCGCTGCTTTAAAATGGCTGCCAACACTTTTTTTTTTGTTACATTTGTACCCCGCGCTTTCCCACTTATGGCAGGCTCAATGCAGCTTACATGGGGCAATGGAGGGTTAAGTGACTTGCCCAGAGTCACAAGGAGCTGCCTGTGCCGGGAATCAAACTCAGTTCCTCAGTTCCCCAGGACCAAAGTCCACCACCCTAACCACTAGACTACTCCTCCACTCCATACAGTGACCTCACCAGACTTCTGGAAGTCTCAAGAAGCCACCGCTTGAAGTCTCAGAAGCCATTTTGAATTGGCGCCGGTAGCAAGCTGTAAGCCACAGGACTGCGGGAGACTTACTTGTCCTCTTTTTGTGGGACGTCCAATTCCAGCCTGCCCATTTGTCGCAAACCTGGACAAATGGGCAGGCTAGAAAAACCCGCCCGGACATCCTCCAGTGTCCTCAAAAAGAGGACATGTCTGGGTAAAATCGGACATACGGTAATCCTAGCAGTGGTTCACTTCCTATTTTTCTCATCGTACATAACTGTTTCGTAGAATCAGGAAGTCTTATCCAAATGGGAGTTGTCAGAGGGGTTCTGCCAGGTTCTCTTCTCTCACCTGTGCTTTTTAATATATATCTGACTCCATTAGCAAAACTTTTGAATGTTGGGAAATGCATTTCCCATTTTTTTTGCAGATGACATACAACTTGTTAGTCTTTATGAAGGACAATCAAGAGAATGTTATCTTTAATTTTAACAGTAACCTTAAAAGTTGATGGACTGGATATGTGCACATGACTTGATTTTGAATGTTGATAAGTCATTGGCTACATGGATTTCCCGCAAACAATATGGGCTAAGGGTGTTGCCTTAGATCTATGAATCACCCCCACTATTACATGATAAGTTTTCGATGTGATAACATGAAGTCTAATTTTCAGATTGGTAATGTTGTGCAGTCTTATTTTTTCTGTCTTAGAATGATATGTCAGTTGAAACCTGTACTAATTGAATGTAATCTGCTGAAGGATGTCCATGCTTTAGTAACAAGTAGGTTTGATTATTGTAATTCTCTTTTTCAAGGACCTAGTAAAACTGGACTATAGAGATTGCAACTGGTGGAAAACATGGCAGCCGGACTTATAACTGGAAATAGGAAGTATGTTCATAGTATGCCTATAATGCATCTGGGTGCCCAGATTCCCACTTTAGAATGCTAGCGTAATCCGACACTGGCTCACCTTACATTTACCATCCCCCACCTCCAATTTCACCAACCATAGAACTGGTTCTTAAATGCAGCAAGGGCACACATAACTTAGAGTATTCTATAAATTGTGCATGTAACTGGTAGCACTGCCCATGCCCCTTGAACTTATGCGCTATGCCATTTACATGTACCCATACAGAATAATACTTAATTGCTTTGGTGTCACTTATGCATGGAAAATAGATCATAATAATATCATAATATCAAATAAGTGACATACAGGACAGCTTTAATTTATCCTCATTCAGCTGAGCAGAAAAAACAAAACAAAACTGAGGAGCTGAAGAGACTGCACTCCATGAGAAAGGCTGTGCATGCTCAGAACTTTCTGCCTTCTACGAGGGCTGGAGATGATCAGTGCAGCCACCTGGCACCAGCATAGCAAAGCTTTTGAGCTGTCCTAATTTTGTCTGCTTAGCTATGTGGGTGCCAGTACTAAATATCGGCCGGCATCCGCATAACTTAAAATTCCCTCCTAGGCCCACTGACCCTCCTTCTGATCCCCCATCCCTGAAACTGCAGGCCACTTCTGATGCCTCTGCCCCTAAAATGACCCCCTGCAACAGCAACCCCCCCCTCCCCAAATCCCTAGCCCACCATTACCATAGACCCTCCTGTAACCCTATGGGTTAAATTTTAAAAGACAGTGAGCAGCAGTGCAGTGAAACTAAGCAGTCTGTGTGCATGCGCTGAGTGTTCCATGCTGATGGAACTCTCAGGAGAGTGACAAACAGCTCAGGCTGGCAGTTGGGAGAGAGCTCTATTGGAGAGAACATATTACTAGGGAAAGACTGGAAGAAAGTTGATGCTGGAGATCATCACCTGAAAGAAAAGGCACCCACCATTCCAGAGAGCCGGAGAGGGAAAACAAAGAGAGCAGCTAAGTGACTGAAACTATTTTAAAAAGTGCACATAAGAGAAAATAGTAAAGGAAACCTGAACAATAAGTGAGAGATAACTAAAAGAAGAAAAAAAGAGTAGAGGAAAACTTACATGTTGGGATCCTTGGGGGTCTCCGGGGGTCTGAGGGACAGGAGAGGGGCGACTTTGAAGAGTCTGGTGTTTTGTAAAATTGAATGTGCTTAAATGATTTATGTACCTAATATTTATACTTATCTGAAAATGCTCTCAATGTTTCTAAACTGATTTGTGTTGTAAACCTGTAATTTAAATATAATATGTTAAATTTGCAAGTTGGTAAAATTTCATTAACATTTAAATATAATTCAAATAATAAAAAAATATTTTCTTTTTATTGTTAAACTCCCTGGTTGGTGTTGAGTCATTTTGGGGAAACACTGTGACATATTTGGTACCATCATTGTAATACCTTGCTCTGCCACCAGGGGGTTTACACTCCCAGGGCCTACCTGTATCCCTGGTGGTCGTGGGGATGGTTGGGGGAAGGAGTGAAGCTCACTCATTCCTACCCCTAGTAGTGGCTTCCACAAAATGGCTGCTATGACCTTTTGCAGAAACCTCACCATACTCGTGAGAACCACCACTAGGGACAGGAGCAAATGGGCTTCACTCCTGCCCACAAGGCCTGCATAACTGTCTTATATGAGCCGCAGTGAATATTGACTGAGACCTGCATAAGCTCCAGCGGCCAGGACAACCAAAATTAGCACCGGTTATTCGGTGCCAGTGTCCATACATGGCCCAGCAATAAATATACAGGGCTAATTTAGCCAGTGATGGCTGAATATCTACCCCACTAATTTCCTATTAGATATATGTTTTATTTTCTGGACCATATATAAATAAAAAGATTTGGGGTTTGTATGGCTCAAATGTGATGTAACAAAATGTGGGGAAAATTCCTTCTGGTTTGTGATAAATGTATATTCTACTTTCAAGTGTGTTTGTGTTTGCTGGATGGGAACCCAGAGAGCAACAACCTGTTTCTAAAGGCATAAACTGAGCTCCTAAAAATTAAAAACTGTGGTCAGTGTTGACTTTAAATGCTGTGACCATGGCATTTAAATTTATATCCAGATATTCAGTGCTAGGCTCTACTTGTATGTCGGCACCAAACATCCATTTATAAGGAACTTCCTTCTCCAGGACAACCCCAGCAGTGCCGGAATAACACTGAGAACCTTATTCTGAATGGTATTATGTGGATAATGCCACTGAAAATCAAACTTGGTCCACTGAGTACTATTGAGCCCTAGAAGATCAGAGAGAAAGATGAACCCAGTTAGATTTTTCTGCTTTAATTCTCCTGCACGTCTGAGCATCTTTTCTTTTAAGGTATTTTTAAAAGGGTTAAGTGACTTTTAATCAGATGAACACTATCTGTAAACTACATAGGCTTGCAGACAATTTCAGAACTTCATTCAGGATCAGTAATGCTCAGACAGGGATATTGCTGAAAAAAATGAAGCTGTTGCCACCGTGGGGAATCAACCATGCTGATGAAAAAACAACCTTCAATTTTTCAGAAACATGAAACTGAAGATTGCAAGATGTCAGGATTAGGGGAAAATGGTATTTCTAAGACGCCCCCTGGTGCTCTGATCATGACTTAGAAATTTAAATCAGAAACCCTCTTGCCAATTTAACTCAAGGTTATCAAAAGCCTTCCCCCTGTTTGTAACATACTGATGTATAATATCCTCTCACTAGACAAGGTTACTTCTCAAAAAAGATTTCCACTCATCTTTATCTCCCAACTGCGTATAGTTGTACAAAAGTAGAAAACTGCTTTTAAATTTGGAAATGTTATACACAAAATACCAGGCTGAGGAGGGGTGGGGGGAGTCAATGACTTTTGGAAGATATGAGTTTCAAAACTGGCAGCTATTAGAACTTATTTCTCCTATCACTGCCCTAGTGCCAGCTGCATTATGGTATATTTACCTAACCAAAGCCTGCCCACATGATTCTTATTGACGATTGTTATACATTGACCATGTTTCCCATTATCCTTATTGCTACCCCACATCCATTCCTCTCCATCTTTCTACGCCTACCTCCCAACGCTCATTTCCTTCTGCACCCAATTCCTCCTATGTTCAATTTACTTATCCGTTAACCCCATTAATATTGCGTTTACTACATATTGCTTACTCTTTTTACGACTTTGTAATTCTTTATACTGTTACTATGTAAGCCGCATTGAGCCTGCCATGTGTGGGAAAGCGGGGGGTACAAATGTAATAAATAATAATAATAATATGAGCACCCAGTCCTCTTAAAAAGCATAGCACCAAGCCTAGTGCCCTGAATATTGTAGCACTCGGCCTACAACCTTGGTGGTCACTCTTCACATCCACCCCTTCTGATGTCACTTCAAAACACATATCTTTAAAAATGTGCCTGCCTGTTGCAGTGCAAACAAATATATAGTAGCAATCCATTTCTAATTATTTTATTTTTGGTGTGTGTGTGTGTGTGTGTGGGGGGGGGGGGGGGTCAAATGCAGTATTGTTGTGATAACGTTTGTGTTTCTGTGTGTATATATGTGTCCCATTTCTTGTGCTAATTTGTATCCCACCTCTCCTATATGCAATTGCTGCTCTAGTATCATCAATCACTACTCTTGCCTCCAGGGACCCAATCTTCATCTTTAGAACGGAAGGACATAAAAGAGTAGCCATACTGGGTCAGACCATCTAGCCCAGTATCCTGTTTTCCAAACAGTGGCCAAGCCAGGTCACAAGTGCCCGGCAGAAACCCAAATCGTGGCAACACTCCACACTACAAATCCTAGGGCAAGCAATTGCTTTCCATGTCTGCCTCAATAGCAGACTATGGATTTTTCCTCCAAGAATTTGTCCAAACCTTTTTTAAACCTAGATACACTAACCATTGTTGCCACATCCTCCTGCAAAGAGTTCCAGATCTTAACTATTCAATGAGTGAAAAAATATTTCCTCCTATTTGTTTTAAAAGTATTTCCATGTAACTTCGTCGAGCGTCCCCTAAACTTTGTACTTTTGGAACAAGTAAAACATCAATTTACTTCTACTCATTCTACACCACTCAGGATTTTGTAGATCTCAATCATATCTCCCTCATTCTTTCCATCTTTCTCTTCCTAGCTTCCATCTCTCTTTGCATCAATACCAACCATTCTTTCCTCAGTCCAGTGCCACTTTTATCACATTTTTCAGCTATCTCACATACCTTTCCATTTTTTCTACCTCCTTTTTAATTCCTCAGTCTCCACATAATCTGTCATCATTATAAATGCCTCCTTTTCCTTCCTTTCTTCTTTCCTCCACCAGCCCTTCATTTCTCTTGCTCTAGTATCCATACCCCTCTTCCTTTCCCCCTTCATCAGCATCTGTCCCTATCTCTTTCCTCTTTAAAACTGAGCTGGTTTTAGACATTTTGTTTTTAGCAGAAGGGAATTCTTCTCTGCCTTCTCTAACCCATCCCTTACTCTGTATTTCATATATAGATTGTTTCTAGGTGACAGATTTCACAGATTTTCCTAATTAGCTAAAGTGCTACCTGTCAATTTAGCAGTTACATTATTCATGACAGCTGGGGTAAGCCCTAATAATTTTTCTCTTTTATAAATATACAGTTATACAGGATATCTATATCTATATATAGATATATGTATATATGCATACAGACAGACAGACACACAAACACACATATAACATATTAACCCTTGACAACATCCATAATCTGCATCTTCCTTAAATATTGCAGTACTAACAGATTTATTCCTTTTATTTTATCACCACTTATATCCCACAAAACTGGCAAATACTATTCAATGCAGCAAACAAACCTGCATACATAAAATTGACATTTAAGACAAAACAGAAATACAACAAGGACATTCCTACTGTCCAGTGAAGTAATGAGGAAGTGTTGAGTCTTAACCAAAAGACTCAGAAAAAAGAGGGGACTTCAATAGCTTCCTAAAATGCTGCAGATTATCCTCCATTTGTAGCTGTTCTGGCAATCTATTCAAAACCAAGGAGCAGCAATTGAAAAAGCAGAATTTCCAGTACAGAAAAGACTCTCCTCCTATAAAGGAGGAACTTTCAAACAAAAAGACTCAACAGAACATAATTTATACTCTGAGGAGCACAACAAACCACTCAAATAAAGTAGAATGCCTTTCCACAAGGCTTTAATGACTAATAAACACACCTTAAATTTTACTCAGAGATATACAGGAAGCCAATGCAAAAGTTAACACACTGGTGGAGGAGCATGGCATCACACTTCATAAAAATCGATATCACTATTGTCCCGGTTGCTTTTCCAATTAACCTCAACACCAAGCCAGGGGATTTAAGAGTAGGCTTGCCACAGCTTTGTAAAAGGGCCCCTTATTTTTTTTTCCTAGAACTCTTTTGTGTTGGGTACCTTTTTCTTTTCTCCAGCGATGGCTTTTTTCAGGTTCCCTCCTGGTAAGTATCTCAATCAATGATTAGCACACCTACTTCCCTAACTTTAACAAAATGAAAGGAAGGAAACCATTATCTTCCTACACATTTATGCTCTCTCTCTCTCTTCACGTTTCATTTTTCTAACTAGGCCAAAATCAAAAATAATTAAGCATACTCTCCTGCTTATAATTGAACGAGAAAAACGCCCAAGTTCCGACCTAAATCGGGAGATGAACGTTTATCTCACAAAAACGAATAACGCGGTATAATCGAAAGCCGAACTTGGACGTTTTCAACTGCACTCCATCGCGGAAGCGTACAAAGTTGACGGGGGTGTGTCGGAGGCGTGGTGAAGGCGGGACTTGGGCATGGTTATCACCCGAACAGAGATGGGTGCCTTTCGCCGATAATCAAAAAAAGTATGTATTTGTAGCTAGAATTTAGGGCACTTTTCCTGGACCCTGTTTTTTCACGAATAAGGCCCCAAAAAGTGCCCTAAATGAGCAGATTACCCCCAGAGGGAATTGGGAATGACCTCCCCTGACTCCCCCAGTGGTCACTAACCCCCTCCCACCACAAAAAAATGATGTTTCACAACTTTTTATTTTCACCATCAAATGTCATACCCACCTCCCTGGCAGCAGTATGCAGGTCCCTGGAGCAGTTGTTAGGGGGTGCAGTGGACTTCAGGCAGGTGGACCCAGGCCCATCCCCCCCTACCTGTTACAATTGTGCTGCTTAATGCTTATTAGTCGTCCAACCCCCCCAAACCCACTGTACCCACATGTAGGTGCCCCCCTTCACCCCTTAGGGCTATAGTAATGGTGTAGACATGTGGGCAGTGGGTTTTGAGGGGGATTTGGGGGGCTCAACACACAAGGGAAGGGTGCTATGCGCCTGGGAGCTCTTTTACCTTTTTTTTTTGTTTTTGTAAAAGTGCCCCCTAGGGTGCCCGGTTGGTGTCCTGGCATGTGAGGGGGACCAGTGCACTACGAATCCTGGCCCCTCCCACGAACAAATGCCTTGGATTTATTCGGTTTTGAGCTGGGCGCTTTCATTTTCCATTATCGATGAAAAACAAAAACGCCCAGCTCACAAATTGTCGAATAAAACATGGACGTCTATTTTTTGCGAAAATACGGTTTGGTCCGCCCCTTCACGGACCCGTTCTCGGAGATAAGCACCCATGGAGATAGACGTTTTCATTCGATTATGCCCCTCTCTGTCTAAACCAACCCAAAATTTACTTTTGTTCACAAATTCTTAACATTGCTCCCACACTCTCTCTCACAGTTGAGCATGCGTGGATACCAAAGCTGGAACAGACTGCTAAAATGATCAGAGAAGGCTTTTCTCCTTTAAACATTGTGAATTTAGTAACAATCAGAAAGTATATTACAGGGTACTATACCTTGGGAAGCATTCCTGGGCTTCTCCCCAGATTCTGGCACCTCCCCAGGCCTCCTTCTTTTCCTCTTCACTTTTGGCACTGCCCGTGTCTGAGGTGCTCCAGAGCCACACAAATCATGGCCTTCCTGGTCACTCCCACACATGCTCGGAGCTTTTCAGAAACTGCTGTGTATGTGTGGAAGTGACTCTGAAGGCCTCGCTATAGCCCTGGAGTTTCCCATTGCCTGCATTAGCACTCACATATAAAAGTGCTATTCTATGAAGCGTGCTTAGCTCAGAGTACTTTTTATAGGATAGCACTAAGTGCAAATTTTTCCTAGTGTGTACTTTTCGGCCCCATTTACTAAATCCAGCCCATAATGTCAGTTTTAGAATCTTTCTGTAACCAGGGTTAATATTAGTACAGCTTACCCAGGGGAAAGTTTATGGTGGAGCTGTTCCTAGAGCTTCCAGGATGGCCGGGTTGGTAGCTGAAGAGGAGAGCTGCCTCCAGAGATCACAGGATGGTGCGAGAAGTTGGGCACGTTCGTTCATTATCCCCCAAATTTTATAAACACCACACATAATTTTTTGAAACATCACTGAGCCACAAATGCACCTCCTATAGCCATGCTCCATTTTGGGTTGCATTTGAGAGGATTTGGGTGCGGATCTTTATAGAATTGTACACAGCCAGATCTGTGCGCAAATCCAAATTAGAGCCAATTGACGTCAATAATTGATTGTTAACAGCTAATTATTGATTGTTAATGGCCCATTAATATATTTTGTATGCAGATCTCAAGATCATATGCAATTTTGGATGCCCAAATTTGGGCACTATATATAGAATCCAGGGGTATATGTTTATGGAGGGGCATAATCGAACACGAACGCCTCTCTCCATGGGTGTCTATGTCTGAAAATGGGTACGTGAAGAGGTGGGACAGACCGTATTTTCAAAAAAATGGACGTTTTTCAGCTGGGCTTTTGTTTTTTTTAGCGATAATGGAAACTAAAAATGCCCAGCTCAAAAACGTCCTAATCCGAGCCATTTGGTCATGGAAGGGGCCAGGATTCGTAGTACACTGCCCCCCCTGATATGCCAGGACACCAACTGGGCACCCTAGAGGTCAGTGCGGTGGACTTCAGAAACAGCTCCCACATGCATAGCTCCCAACCCCCTCCACCAAAACCCACTACCCACAAATGTACAACACCACCATAGCTCAGGGGGCACCTACATGTGGGTACAGTGGGTTTTGGAGGCCTCCCATTTACCAGCACAAGTGTTTCAGGTAGGGGGGGATGGGCCTGGGTCCACCTGGCTGAAGTGCACTGCGGTACTCACTAAAAGTGCTCCAGGGACCTGCATACACGCAGGCCTCTAGGACTTGTTGCTGCTATATAACATTGGAACACCAGTTGACTCCTGAAGACTAATCTCTCCAAAAACGTCCTTTATTTGAATAAGCACGCTTACAGTTAACTGCAGATCAGAGGTTGTGCCCCACTGACAATGAGTCTCCCTGGTACTGAGATGAGCAGTAGGTCAGAGCTGGCAGAATGCTGTACAATGCCCTCTTTCAGCCACATTCAAGGGAAGAACTAAGTTCTGTAACGTGGCTAACATGTGAAAGGGATCTAAAACTGGCTTACAAAAATGGCCACTACCTCATGGACTATCGGAAACAAAACAGGGCACACTCTGACCCAGTAAGCAGGGGGAAAAGCACCATGGGAGTAGAGGCTACCAACTACCAACATCATGAGCATTTGCCACAAGCTAGTGGAATCACGGAGCCCAATACCCTACACCCACCACTATGCATTGCTGATGTGACTCTGCAGTGCGCATAACAGAAAAGGTGTCACACTCACCCGAGAGCCACATCAGAACCAGGGAAAGGCTGTCACAGGATAGAACACATTCTGCTGTCATGGAGGTGGGTACGGCATTTGAGGCTGGCATACAGGCTGGAAAAAAAGTTTTTAAAGTGGGTTTTTTGGTGGGAGGGGGTTAGTGACCACTAGGGGAGTCCGGGGAGGTCATCCCCAATTCCCTCCAGTGGTCATCTGGTCAGTTGGGGCACTTTTTTTGGACTTGTTCGTGAAAAAAAGGGTCCAAAAAAGTGACCCAAAATCGCGGTAAAAACTCCTTTTTTCGATTATTAGCTAAAGACGCCCATCTCTCCTCGGTCGATAACCACGCCCCAGTTCCGCCTTCACCATGCCTCTGACATGCCCCCGTCAACTTTACCCGTTTCCATGACGGATTGCAGTTGGAAACGCCCAAAATCGGCTTTCGATTATACCGATTTGGGCGCCCTCAGGAGAAAGACGCCCATCTCCTGATTTGGGTCGCAATATAGGCGTTTTTCTCTTTCGATTATAAGCAGGATAGTGAACTACATTCTGACCCAACTGCTGTGCCTGTAGTGATTTGGCTGGGTGTCCTGAATAAATCACATTACAGTAATCAAAATTACTGATTTCCAACAGCTGGACACAAAATTATGCAAATACCTTCTTAGATGCAAGTTAAAGAAGATGCTACAATTTTCTGAATCTGATGCTTCAGAGACCAATTTTTATTCAGTTGAATGCCTATATTGCATGGTGCTTGTACATTCTCCAAGGTTATCTTAACCATATTAAATGTAATAATAGACACATGATAGTTTCCACACGCAAATTATTTCAGCCTTTCTCACATTTGACCTTAATTGATTATCGGATGGCAAACTTCACTTCGGGGGTCTTTTACTAAAGATTAGCTCAAGTTATCTGCAGAAGGGCCTACAGGAATAAAGTGGGACCTGCTGCAGACAACTCGAGCTAACCTTTAGTAAAAGACCCCCTTAGGGCTCTACAGGAGGGTCATCTAAGGTTAACAGGTAGCAATAACTATACATCAAAGAACATCAAAAGACCAGTCTTTCGACATCCATAATTCTTGGACAATCAAATCCTGATTCTATAAAGCCAAGATATGTCTGAGATTAGTTCAGTCTTTCTCACATTTGACATTAATTGATTATCCGATATCCACTAGCCAACCTTACTTTGGGCTCTACAGCTGGGTCATGTGAGGTTAACAGGTATCAATAAGTGTACATCAAAGAAGGCTTATTTTAAATTACAATTGATTAAGCAATTGAAACCACTTGTGGGTTTAAATGTGTGTGTGTGTTTGTATGTCTTTATACATATAGGATTAGATTCAGTAAATAGTGCACAAATTCTGGTGTCAAAAATATGTGCTGAGCGCTATTCTATAAATAGCGCTTTGAGTTGGGTGCCAGTTATAGAATAGTGTGCGTAGCCCTGGGATCCTCACCCAACTTTTAGCATGAGTATTAACACCAAAAGAAACCTGGTGCAAATCTTCATGCGTAAGTTAGGCAAGGATCCCTCAAATTCTATAACATTGTGCACATCTTCAGCGAATGCCCCTGACTTGCCTGTACCCCTTCCATTGCCAACCCCCCATTTTAGTTGCGCACTAAGGGCCCCTTTTACCAAGCTGTTGCAGAAGGGGGCCGGCACTGGCATTGGCACGAGTTTAACACACGCGCCGAAGCCCCCTTTTACCAGAGCTGGTAAAAGGTAAGTCTCGCCTTCCTGTAGAATATGGCCATGTGGCAAGTAAAGCACTTGGAACACGGTCATTTTGGGGGAGAGTCCTTACCACCACCCATTGAGGTGGTGGTAATGGCAGCATGAGGCACTGCTTGATTACTGCCAGATACACTCTGGTGCTACAAAAATGACGGTGTGCTAGGGGTGGGAAGTACCGTCGGGTTAGTGCTGTAGCCTAGCGGTACTTCCTGTATAATGAGTGGTAAGTCTGCATTGGACTTATTGTCGCTTAGTAAAAGGAGGACTTATCGTCGCTTAGTAAAAGGAGCCCTACAAGATTTGCACTCGCATCTTTATAGAATAGCGCTCAGCAAGATGCATGTGCAAATCCTAACTGGAGCCAATTAACTGCAATAATTGGTTGTTAACACCTAATTATTGCTAGCTATGGGCTCATTACTCAATTTAATTGAGTGCCCAAAATTGAGCACATGCCAAAATTTGAATGCACCATTTTGGATGCCATATAAAGAATCCGGGGGATAATGCCCGATATTCAGCCTATGACAGTCAATGGTTTTATGTTTCAACATTTTTATTGATGACAAAACACAGGAACAAATTCACCATAATGAATGTCAAAAAAAATAAGAGAATTACAAATAACAATGTATTCACAAAGGTCAGCCTACCATTAGTCATCAACAAACATTTACCATTTTAATCCCACCCCCACCCCTCCACTTTGAAAATCAACAAAAGCCAAAGTGCTGCAAAACAGAGCATAAATTCAACATAGCACTTGTCAGCATTCAAAAGCAGTACATTCCCCTCCAACCCCCCCCCCCCCCCACCCAACTTATCCCCAAGTTGTCTCAATAAACAGTGAACCTTTAAATTACCTACTGAAAAGTTGTGTTCATCCCAAACCACTTCAACTCCCGTAATGTAACCCTAAACTGTAGGGGAGACCACTACTCTTGGACCCCTCCCTACTCATTGCGATGAGACAGTCAATGATTTTAAAGTCACTGACCATTGTGGGCTGAATCTTAACTAGATATTCAATGCTGGAAGTTATGCATGTGCCAGCAGATTTTCAATGCAGTTCTATCTGCCCTCTTAATTATGTGGGCATAGGCCCTGAATATGGTCAGTGCCTGCATAACTACTGATTCCTCCCTGACTGCACCCAGGGACAATCCCAGCACAAACCGCACTATGCCATGGCAGAAAGAGGTGATATTCAGTGCATTGAGCAAGGTTTAAGAAGCAGGAACTTCTTCTGTCCACTTAAACCCACTTGAATATTGAGTTCATAATTTGCACTTCCATATATGGCAGCACTGGCTATATATATAGGAGTCAAATCTATAACAGAGCGCTCATATTTACGTGTCACTTCAGTGCCTAAGTGCATGGAATGCTGTCACTTTGCCACTTGGGGTATATTGTGTCAGTGCTTATAACTGGCACGTAAAGTAAGGGGGAAATTCAAATGGATGGATCATAGGAGGGGCTGAACTGCATGTGCAACTTACAAAATACAGTAAGTTATAGGCATCCTTTCTGCATTTGAATGCTACCATCAGAGATGGGGTTGTTACTTTTTTAAATATTTAAGTACAAAGTAAAAGTACTGGCTTCAAAAATAGTGTAGAAAGTCTTATCCCCCAAAAATGCTCAAGTAAAGGTAATAAGGTACAGCTCTTAAAACTACTTTCTTATTACAAAGTAAAAAGTATTCTTAACAAATTAAGTATTCTTAACTAGTATGTTTTCAAGCAAGCTTCCAGGGGGTCACATACTACTACTACTACTACTTGACATTTCTAAAGCGCTACTAGGGCTACGCAGCGCTGTACAATTTAACATAGAAAGACATAAGGTCCTTCCTAGAAAAAAACAACACCTTGAGCATTGCAGTGGGCAGAACAACATTAATACACTTACTGGAAAACAAAACAAGCTGGATTAGTACACATTAGTCCTACACAGACACTTGATGCTAACAGAATACCTGGCCTTTTTCAGGAAGCACTAGTGCACATGTCCCATGGTAGTTTATTAGTGCAAGCGCAGCAGAGGTGCAACGAGAGGGAGGGAGCAAGACTGTGCTGCAGGGCCATGGTGGATGGGAGGGGAGAAGGAGCTAACCCTGCATGCGGTGAAGGTGTGATTCAGACTGGGGAGGTAGCTGAGCCTGACAACTACAAAGTAATAGCCAAACAACTGCTGTTCTGGGCAGGTGTAGAGGGTGGGGACAAGGGTTTCCAGGTGATGTCAGACCCTGGCTTGCATCTAATTGGGCCCAAACTTCCGGTCCCAGCTCAGCTGTTTTTGGAACTGGAAGTTCTGGCCCAATCAGCTGCAAGCCATGTCTGACATCGCTTGAAAAGCCTATAAAGGGGGAGAAGCAGAGGGATGGAAAATACTTGCCTATAAAGGGGGAGAAGCAGAGGGATGGAAAATACTTTTTTTTTAAACTACTTTCCAAATAAGTACTTTGTTACTAAATATAAAAATACAGTTTAAATGTAACTCGTTACAAGTAAAAGTATTTTAAAAAAATGTAGCTTGTTAAGGTATTGCCAATTGTACTTAAGTAATATAACAAAGTACAAATACTTTGTTACTACCCATCTCTGGCTGCCGTTATACCAGGTCTATGGCTGGCATAACTGCAGGCACCTAAATGTAAGACGCCAATACCAGTTTACTGTAGTATTCTATAATGCAATCTGGATACCCAGATCTCACCATGTGACAACAAGGGCACTTATAGAATTACCCCCATAGTGCTGCTGAATGTAAGAATAATTTGACATTTTCAATTATTCTCAAGACACTTTCCTGAGAATTGACCAGATATGTTTCTAAAATAGTTCTAAGATCCATTTCTTCTTCAAAATTTTTGTAGATGTTTTTTCATCCCTGCCTAACAAGCAATCATCAGCACTAATTGACAATAATTAGAATTTACGCAGACATCTTTTTGGACATATTCTATGCTAGAACATAAATCCTACTGCATGGATCCAAAAAGGGGCCATGGCCATGGGAGGGGCATAGGCAGGTCAGGGGCATGCTTAAAATTTATGTGCATTATAGAATTAGCGGGATCCTCACTTAAATTACGCATAGGAATTTACACCAGGTTTTCATTGGCACAAATGTTCACCTTAAATGTAGTGGTAGTTCCCAGCACTAAACTCTGTTCTATAAACCGCACCTAACTGTAAGTGCTATTTTTTTTGTCTTTGATTTTATAGGCACCATTTATAGAATCTGATCCTTAGTGTGTCCGCATTACTGCGTGTTGACAAGTTAGAGCAATTTTTGAGGTTTCAGCCCTTAAGCAGCAGCAAAGTAAAGCTGAGCAATTTAAGAAAGTATGTATCCATATTAGAGTCAGTTTGTGCTCCAGACGTGTTTTTAATTTTTATATTTTCTTAGAAGTTACTTAGCAGCAGATTCCACTGAACCCTGATGCAGTTTCTCAAAATGCTGCCATCATCAGTGGTGGATCTGGATTGTTTAAAGCTGCTATGAAGATGGGCAATTATTTAAGCTAAGTACTTTTACAAAAGTTAAAAATAAATTGATTGTAATGGAGGTTCTCACTGGAGGTTTTTTTATGCCTGTGATTGCAGCTAAACCTATAAAGGACCTATAATAGTGATCTGGGTTTGCTGAGGCTTTTTCCTCCACATGCATGTACACTAGTTTGTTAATACACACTTGTCTTATTTTTGGTGAAGATTTTCGGTGTTTTTTGTGAAACATTAGCACATGGCATTAATTCAACAAATAGAAAATCAGCCATTTTACTGCTGCAGTGAAAATGCAAAGGTGCACTAAAGCCATTTTTTACCGCAGATTAGTAAAAGGACCCCTTAAAAGTAAGTTAGTTTTATTGGCAAAGGGGTTGACATACAAAGGGCCCTGTTTACTAATGGCACGTTAGATTTTTTTAATGCGCCTACAATTAGTACACATGCTAACCGTGTAGGCGCCTATAGGGATATTGTAGGCGTGTACACAGTTGGGAAACCTCTGTGTAAATTGTTTTCTAGCAAGCATCTGTCTTTTGGGGACTTTCTACCCAAACCCCCAATTTTTTAAAATTAGCTTTTATGAGACTATGCTCAGAAATATCAGAAGAAAAAAATATAGAAAAGCCAACAAGGAAAAAAAAAGGATCACATCAAAGATGCGAAATATTAAAACTAATAAAGCCCATGTCTAGGGAGAAGAATATCAATTTTCTACCAAGATGACATATAATCAAAATAAATTCAATCAATTCCACCTGCCCTTGCTTAAGATTTAGGTTATCATTAATCATCTAACAAAAATTTCCTTAGTTGTGTAGCTTCATAGAAAATATAAGTTAGGTGGATTTCTATAATACTGTGCCCATCTTTAATGAACGCCCCTAACCCACTCATGCCCCTCCCATGGCCATGCCTCCTTTCCAGTTTGCAAATCCTAATTGCAGACAATTAACAGGAAGAACTGGTTGTTAGCGCCCAATTATTGCTAGCTATTAAAATGCATGCACAATTTTGGCACAATATATAAAATCTGGAGGGTAATTTGCCCCCTATGGAGGTAGTTTTATAACAGGATATCTAGATGAGAAGTCCAAAAAGGAGTCTATTTTATAGAGTCAATATAGGTGCCTGTGTGCTTCTGTAAATGAGCCCCAACAGCAGGACCGGCCCAAGGCAAGATGCCGCCTGAGGCAGAGCTAGGATGCTGCCCCTCAGCTGAGATGCCGCCCCCCCCCCCCAGGCCAAGATGCTGCCCCCCTTCCTACCTCCAGCGCGTTCATAGCATTGCCCTCCTGCCGGTACCCACCTCTTCCCTTTACTGCTGCTGCCTGTCCCTCTGATGAAACAGGAAGTTACATCAGAGAGGTGGCCTCAGTAAAGACTCCTGAAGAAATTGCAGAGTCATGGAATCGGAGGTAGGGTATTATTATGGATTAAGAACTGGTTGAAAGATAGGAAGCAGAGAGTAGGATTGCGTGGCCAGTATTCTCAGTGGAGGAGGGTAGTTAGTGGGGTCCCGCAGGGGTCTGTGCTGGGTCCGTTGCTTTTTAATGTATTTATAAATGACCTAGAGATGGGAATAACTAGTGAGGTAATTAAATTCGCCGATGACACAAAATTATTCAGGGTCGTCAAGTCGCAGGAGGAATGTGAACAATTACAGGAGGACCTTGCGAGACTGGGAGAATGGGCGTGCAAGTGGCAGATGAAGTTCAATGTTGACAAGTGCAAAGTGATGCATGTGGGTAAGAGGAACCCGAATTATAGCTACGTCTTGCAAGGTTCCGCGTTAGGAGTTACGGATCAAGAAAGGGATCTGGGTGTCGTCGTCGATGATACGCTGAAACCTTCTGCTCAGTGTGCTGCTGCGGCTAGGAAAGCGAATAGAATGTTGGGTGTTATTAGGAAGGGTATGGAGTCCAGGTGTGCGGATGTTATAATGCCGTTGTATCGCTCCATGGTGCGACCGCACCTGGAGTATTGTGTTCAGTACTGGTCTCCGTATCTCAAAAAAGATATAGTAGAATTGGAAAAGGTACAGCGAAGGGCGACGAAAATGATAGTGGGGATGGGACGACTTTCCTATGAAGAGAGGCTGAGAAGGCTAGGGCTTTTCAGCTTGGAGAAGAGACGGCTGAGGGGAGATATGATAGAAGTGTATAAAATAATGAGTGGAATGGATCGGGTGGATGTGAAGCGACTGTTCACGCTATCCAAAAATACTAGGACTAGAGGGCATGAGTTGAAGCTACAGTGTGGTAAATTTAAAACGAATCGGAGAAAATTTTTCTTCACCCAACGTGTAATTAGACTCTGGAATTCGTTGCCGGAGAACGTGGTACGGGCGGTTAGCTTGACGGAGTTTAAAAAGGGGTTAGATAGATTCCTAAAGGACAAGTCCATAGACCGCTATTAAATGGACTTGGAAAAATTCCGCATTTTTAGGTATAACTTGTCTGGAATGTTTTTACGTTTGGGGAGCGTGCCAGGTGCCCTTGACCTGGATTGGCCACTGTCGGTGACAGGATGCTGGGCTAGATGGACCTTTGGTCTTTCCCAGTATGGCACTACTTATGTACTTATGTACTTATGAACTTATGTACTTAAAGGGAAGAGGTGGGTGCCGGAAGCATGGCAGCATATGGGAATCACTGTCGCTACTGGGTAATGCCACGAAGAGGAGATGCCGGGTGCCAGCGGCAGGGCAGTGTATGGGAATCGCTACCACTGCCAGGTAGCACCACAAAGGGGAAATGCTGCTCCTAAAAAGTGCCGCCTGGGGTCCCTGCCTCAGGTGGCCCAATGGTCGGGCCACCCCTGCCCAACAGTATGCAAATGCCTACTCTGAAGGAGTAAATATGTATTCAATGCATGTACCTGCATATTTTATAAAATGTGTGCCATACTGCAACACCTACCCTACTTCAACTAGGCCCCCAGGAATGCCTAAGCACAGATCACATAAATGTAGGCGCATTCTTTCCATGTTCCTACTTGTTATGTATGTATGCGCAGTGCAAGTTTGTAAAAGCCTTTTTCTGAATGTTAATAAAGGCTTTATGAGGGTAATTCTTTAAGGAGCCGCTTAATTTCAGGTGGCAAGAATGTGTGTAAATGCTGGTACTCTAGTCACTTGTGTGCATATGGGGGACACATGTATATGACCATATTCTAGTTACACCTTATTCTGGTGTCCTTTTACTAAGCTGCGGTAAAAGGGGGCCTGCGCTAGCAACAGCGTGTGTTTTTGAGGTGCGCTGAGGCCCCCTTTTACCGCAGCAGGTAAAAGGCTGTCTTTTTTTCTGGAACAAAAATGGCCATGCAGTAAGTGACCCACTTGCCGCACAGCCATTTCAGGGGGAGCACTTACCGCCACCCACTGAGGTGGCGGTACGGGTTCCCGTGCTAACTGACGCTACAAAAATACAAAATATTTTGTAGCGCCAGAAATGTTGTAGCGCCGGAAATGGTGCGTGCTAGGGGTGGGAACTACACCGGGCTCCTGCAGTAGCCTGACTGTAGTTTCAGATTGGAAGGAGGCAAGCCTGTTGCAAAGTGCTGACCCTTTAGAAAAAGGGCCCCTTTGTAAGTATATGTCAATATTCAATAGTGCATACTTTGCAGGTGGGCATTCACGTGGGCAGCAAGGCAAGGTAGGCACTCATGCATGTAGATAACAGAAAACTATAAAGCAAATGAATTGTTTTGCAATCTAGGTGTGAGCATTCACATCACTGTGTAAGTGATTCTGCCTTAAATCAGTGGCATAGTCAGATAGAAGGCAATTTCTGGGTGTGCCCAGGGGTGAAATGGGCCCTCTCTGTCCCTTTGAGAATTGAGCATGCATGTTGGGGTGTCAATGTTGGCAGTTGGGAATGTGGCTGCCAACTACCACTGTGTGGTGACAGCCTGGGAATTCTGGATGAAAATGTCTTCAGCTGGCAGCGAGTCAGGGTCCCCGCCAGCTACACCAATGGTGTGCACCACTGCTGGATGAGCATGAGTCAAAAGTGGACATGCCCAGGCCCACTTTGGCCTACCCGTGGCTATGACACTGCCTTAAATATAGGCATTTTATCAGAAACTTGCACTAGTAATCTATAAAGAAAAGTAGTTCTCCCTTATAGAATTATGCTCCACATACAGACAGAATGTTTTTCCCCTCTCTGTCTATAGGAAAAAGTCATGATGAATCTGATTAAAAATGGGAAACTCTTTAGTACTTCAGACCCACTGGCAGCATCATGGTTGCTGTTAGTCACTGCTATTATTTCATTTGCTTTAAAATATACCATTATCATTTAATTAAGAATGCATTATTGTCTGACGTTGTGTAAAGGAATATTTTGATGAGATGCTTTAATTTCTGGGAAAGACACTGAAGCCTCTCTAAGTACAGAAATCTCTGCTTGCTACTGCTGGTAAATATCTGTGTGCATTACAAATATTGCCATGTCAGTCTTGCCATTTAAATCCCAGACTTGGCTATTCTGCTGGTTCTTCTGTCCAAAAACACATTAGCAATTCATCAAAAGAGCAAATGTCATTACACACAGGAAGCCAGGGGAAATTATTTTGCATTTGATTTCCAGTGTTGATAGCATTATTATTGATTTAAATATTCTGTAGCAAGGCATGGACTAGATATAGCAGATCACAGTAGTTTTGAACTGTCAGGTGCAGTATTCCTAGGCTGTCCAAATGCTAATGGTTCTGGAAAACTTAAAACACATATAGTTCAGGTGCTGGTTTCCTGGCTCAAAAGGAAGCAAATTTCAACAATAGAGTCTGAATTAAAAAGTAGTTTCTCTGTTCAATAATACATCTAAAATGCAATCAAGAAGCAGTTACACTTGTTTTCCTAAAGGGAGGGATTTAGCCTATGCCTTTTTTCAGTCTTAGTTCAAGGCAAGTTGCATTCAGGTACAATAGAAATTTCCTGTCCCTGGAGGGCTCACAGACTACGGGACTCTTATACTAAATGGCTTTAAGCCCTTATTGTGGCATTAACACAGGAAAACAAGCCACCACAAAATGTGTTAAAGCGTTTTACGGTATTTTGCCTGTTGTGGCATGCTATTTTAAAAAAATATATTTAAAAGGGGTATGTTATGGGTGGGGACTAGGCATTCTTGTGCTATCCAGCTATCTAACCGGATAACACAAATAGGAGGTAGGAAGTGGTCCCATGTTAATTTTTTTGCAGGTCTCGCACACTAAGAACAACATTACTGTATGACCTGCATATATTTTTTTAAAAGGCCTAAAAAGTGCCATGTTAAATCTGGGATTAGCGTGAGGGAAAGTCCCATGTTAAAAAGTGCAAAGCCCGAATTTTACCGTACTTTAGTAAAAAAAGGCCCCTAACGTGATTTGCCAAGGGTAACGTGATTTGCCCAAGATCACAAGGTATTGCAGAGGGATTTGAACCATAGATTCCCTGGTTCTCCACCTAACCATTAGGCAACTCCACTGCAAGAGTTTATGCTTAAATTGGGTGATTCACAAGGCTGTTTTATTTATTTATTTATTTATTTATTTATTTATTTATTTATTCACTGAGTGTATTAACTGCTTTTATGAAGAGATTTACCCAAGGCAGCCTACAACAGGTATATCTTGACATAAACAACTTAACATTTCATGTGAAAACTGAGATGAGAATCCCCCTTTCATTATTTCTTTCCTGAAAGGGGAAAAATAATATTCAAATAGTTGGGCTAATTAAGCACATTTTCTCTCCATTACAATGCTAAATTATAATTAGGTCAATAATCTTCTGCATGTGGGAGAGTTATTCTCCAAAGAATACTGCTGCATGCACAGGAGGGAAAAAAACACCTTTGAAAAAATAAAGCCGAAAGTAGTAGCCGAGAAAGGAAGGCATAAAAAAAAAAAGAGGAAAGGCTTTGATTTCAAAACAGAATCCTATACTTCAGTCAAAAGAAGGCAGCATTTTGGTTCAGAATAAGAAATATCTGGAAGAATAAATTATGAAAAATCTCCGTTCTGAGGAGAGCTGGCGGAGATGCCTTGAATGTTGATGTGTTCATTGACTATTTTTCATCAACCACTCTCACTCCTCCTGGCGACTATGAAAAATGCACAGAATACCTGGAACTGACTGATGTGATTAAATAATTTTATGGTCAGAGGAGTCATAGGGGCACATATCACCTCTAAGAAAAGAGAATGATCGGATCGCTTTTGACTGTTAGCAAGGATGCACTGAGCAAAAGACGCCCATGGATGTGCATAACCTTGAATTTCTTGGATACTGACTGGATTATGCGAAAAAGGTTTTTCTAAAGGAAGAAATGGAAAACGTTCTTCTGTAGATAAGGGAAGGAAGGAGAGATTTTGGATTTAGGTCACACCTTTCTCAGAAGTAGTTCAATCTAAGCTTTTACCTAAAGCAATAGAGTGTTAAGGGGCCCTTTTACAAAGTGGAGGTAAGCCCAACGTGGGTTTACTACTCGCTAAAAAGGAACAACCAAAGGACTATCGCAGCAGCCTGGCGGTAGTTCCCACCCCCAGCACACTGTTGTATCAGGTGCTACCAACAACAGTGAAACATTGGAATGTTTTTAAAGCACTTATGAGCACGAACACATTGGTGGAGAGAAACATCAACAGCAGCACACAACAGAGCACAGGACTGCCAAAGATAAGTGATGCAGTATAACTGTATTGTCAAATAATAGTGATAAGAGACTGTGATATAAGTTTAACAGCTTTCAGCAACAGGAAGGATAGGCAGGTCCGGTGTTGTGATGGATTTATGTTGTGGTGCTAAATGTAATTACTGTCACTAATGGTATATGGGCACTTACTGAGCACTGCATATTAAAAACTAAAAAAAAAAAAGAATAATTTAGATAACTGGATTGTACTGGTGTCAATTGTAACATCCACTATAGTTAACTAATACCAGTTTGAAGGAGCTTGCACCCTAAGTGGATTATTAAATTTTAACTGCCAGAACCTCGATCATTCTCATTGTTTCTACTGCCTCCAGGGTATCCACTCTATTGGCTATGAGGCTTGGTGCATCTCAAACCTCATTCTGGCTCCAGATTTGACCAATAGGAAGGTGATGTGGGTGATGAGGTCATCATTAGCCTGGCAAGCAGTGACCATGTGAGATTAGAAGAGGAGGAGAGCAAGCACACCACAAAGCAGCATAGCTTGTTGCAGCAGTGACCAAGGGAAGGGAAGAGGGAAGTGATAAGGAAGACAGAGAAGAGATGCTTGGCATGGAGGGAGAACAGGGACAGAGAGGGGCAGTGCTGTATGAAGAGAGGACAGGAATACAGGAACAATGTTGGACGTTGGGGTGAGATGGAACACAGAGGGGCAATGCTGATCTCAGGGGGAGGGATAAGGACAGAGGGGCAGATGCTGGACAGCGCAAGATAAGGAAACAGATGAAAGATGTTGAATATAGGGGGAAGCTAGGGACACAGAGGAGAGATGATAGGCATGTGTGTGGGGGGGGGGGGAGATACGGACACAGAAAGGAGAGGCTGAACAGGATAGATAAGGAAGCAGAGGGAAGATGGATGGTGGTCAAGAAGAAAGAAGAAACCTCAAATGGACAGGAACCTTGGAAAGAGTGGAAAACACATAGAAAAACAGAAAAGAGACACTGAGCTTAAAGTGAATGATAAAATGCTCAGACCACAAAGGTAGAAAGTTATTTTATTCACAATTTATTAATTTGGAATATGTTAGCTGTGGGAGGCGTGCATCTCTGATATCTAGTATTTCAGTTTCTGTTTCTCTAGTATTGCAAGTGGGATGTGTAGTATTGCTATACATGTAGTCTGACTTCTTGACATTTCCATTTCAATTTTTGCCTTCATATCTCTATGAGTGATCTGTGGCCCCTGTCTGTATTTTTGTGCGTGACCAAGATGCAGTATTTTGCTAGCATATACGATAGTTTATTTTATTTAATTTATTTATTGCATTTGTATCCCACATTTTCCCACCTCTTTGCAGGCTCAATGTGGCTTACAGAGACCTGTTATGGTATCACCATTCCAGGATGTCAGATACAATAGTGCAGAGATCTTGTTGCAGATCCATTTGTTCTGTTTCTAAGTTTCTGCTGTGTTTAAAAGGGCCCCTCACTGTTCCTTCACTAATGACATAAATGTTCACCCTAAAAAACAAGTTGTAGCTCTGCCCCAAATCCCTCAACTCTTTCACCTCTCTGTGATTCATCTCCAGCTGACAAGAGTGGTGCTACAAACTGCCAATTCTAACTTTCCCCAAACCTCCTGCCCCTGGACTCTGCCTCTCTCCTGTGTGAGTCAAATAAGCAGAAATTTGAACTACATGGGCAAGTGGGAGGTGAGAGAGAGAGAAAAAGAGGGGCAGACAGACTAAGGGCCGATGGGAGGTGAGAGAAAGAAGAGGGCACAGGGGCTGAGGGCAGATGAAAAGTGATAGAGAGAGAGAGAGGTAAATTGACTGCAGGTTTCTATGGAGGCATAGGCGTCATCTATGAACACTTTCTTCAATCTGCTTTATTTCAGTTGCCTAAGAGACCAATATATATATCTACTGAAGTTTGCACTGTTTAATTTTCTTGGCATTTGATACCTTATATTAAAATTAGTTACTGAATACATATTACGTACAACTGTTATGCTGTCCTTTATTATGGACTCAGGTTCTGCCTCATCCCCACCCACCCGGTCAATTCTTTTCCATCCTCAACACATCCCCATCACATTGATACTGTCCCTTCATCATCCCCAGTTTATTTTCTCATCCTCATACTCGTCACATTTAAAAGATCTTATAAATTCAAACAAAACCAGAATGCATCCAGTAGCTTGTTAAAATTTAACACAAAATATCATTACTTTGTTAAATATGCACGATTTTTCAATTTTTGTTTTTCAATTTTCAGATGAGGTGTAGGTGTTTCACGTTTCAGATGAGTTGAGGAGCGCATGGGGACAAAATCTGGTCCTCTACTTCACATTCACACAATCAAACTTGAGTTTTCAGTTTCAGTTAGTGTTTATGTATAGACTTTCAATTTTATAAAGTGTTCATGTAAAATTCTTCAAATGTTTTCTGTACACAAATTAACAGGTGCAACTTTGTCACCTGAGTTAATAAAGCAAGTTAATTTTTAATAGGAAAGTATAAAGAACAGCAAACAGGAAAAACGTCTATGTCAAATAATCCAATCAAGCAAGAATAGAGGCTGACCAAAAGACGAATCCAACATAGGCGATAGTGCTTAAAAGACGTTTTATTTGTTGCTTGGACAAAAGGACCTGTTACGGTCCGTGTTTCAGTGTCACAAAACAGCCGGGGAATGCTGGTTATCCAGCATTTTCTCTTGAGCGGATGCCTTTGGGCAGTTTTGTTTGCTCAGTAATGCCCTTTGAATACTATTGTAGCCCCTGAGGCAGGCGTTTTGTGATGCCGAAACATGGACCGTGACTTGTTCTTTTTGTCCAAGCAACAAATAAAGCAGTTTTTTAAGCACTATCCCCAGCATTGAATTTGTCTTTTGGTCAGCTTGTACTCTTGCTTAATAGGAAAGTAAAAGCACAATCTGCTTTTGAAAAGTGGTGTTCAATTATGTGCCTGCCTGGTGTATGTTAGCTGAGTTATTACCCCCTCAATTCTTTAAATGTGATTTTTCAAATTTTAAAATAATTGTCTTCAGGTCTGTGAAACAAACCATTTCCACAGAGATTTTTTCTTGATCTTTGTATATTGTATGATTTATTTTTTTATTTTAAGTTGTAAAAATATTAACGCTACAATGTGAAATAGAGATTTCTTGTTGTTAGTTAAAGCAAAGAAAAACATTAAAATCTTCATTTTTGTTCAGAAATGATTAAAATACAGGCTTTTCAAAGATGGTCCATGTGGCTACACTGAGGGCCGAGTTTACTAAGGTGCGCTAGCGTTTTTAGTGCACACTAAAAACAATAATTCACCTATAGTGCTGCTTAGTAAACAGGGCCCTGAGTTTTGAAAAGTGCCAAACCCAGACTGTTGTGTCAGGCAAGGTTATCTCAGGCCTGGGACAAAAGAGCACCTACTGTGGGCATTGAGCCAGACGATGGGGGGCACTAGGTTGCCCCTTTTTAGTCAGTCTGAGAGCACTTGAGCCTGAAAGGATAAGGAAACACCAAAAGCAGCCCTCAGCCCAAGGGACCATTTTGTCCAGCAGCTGCCTTGAGCCAGTGTAGCATTCTTTCAGCTACTGGCTTGAGTAAAAGTAAAAGAATTATCTATTTTTTAACATTTACACAGAATTTCACAAATGTCCCTGTTAAAGATTATATCCAGTCAAAAAAGCTCATAAATCTTGAAATATTGCTTAAATTGCCCAAAACTAACATTTCTAGAAAAAGGAGGAAAATAACATGAAGAATAAGAATAAAGATCAACAAAACAAAGAAGAAAACATTGACATAAAACTGTTATAGGTGTTTGGTTAAGGCTTAAATCTGACCCAATATATAAAAATTGCAATTAATTATTCCAGCAAGAAAATCCTCTGCTACCAAACTCCAACGACAGTTTCCAGACTGTGGATCTATTTACAATCTTGGAGTTCTATTAACATAAGTTTGAAAGTCTGTAAGTACTCAGAGTGATTTGAAAGTTAATCACAACTTAATTGGTGCTCTCATGGCATTATGGTTGTGTCATTAGATCCAATTTAACTTGCTAAAAGGTGTCTTCATTTTTTTTCCTACTTCAGAGCACTCAGAAATGAAAACTTGCCTGTACCATCATGGTATTAAACTTACACTGATTGCAGATGACCTTGAAACAGGAAAGAGTAAAAATGATCTTGCCAAAGAGCGACACAGCATGGTAAGTTTTATTAGCAAATACAACTGCAAAGCATAGTTTGTTTCCTATTAAATTATTTGAGCTTCAATTTCTGGCTGGTTTTTCTAGCTAACTGGTGTAGAATTCTATGTGTTTGTCTTGCTTCTATGAGTAAACTTGAGTTTCCTAATAGATACTCTCTTCCTTACACCCTGCCTTATATAGAGACAGATCCATTTTTGGGAATTGTAACTCAAATGTGTCTACTTACCGGTATTTAGGCTATGATTTCTGATATTTTGGATATAATGGGTATTCTGGAGTCTATGTTCTAACCAGCATCAGAACCATTATGATAATGTGCTAGTTTTAACTAGAATTATATTGGGCTTTAATACTTGAAATGCAAAACTAATGATATGCAGAATTCTATAACACCTTAGAATTCTGAAACCCAAATGTCCTTTCCTGGACCTTTTGGAACTCCCATCTCAGATCTTCCTCTACTCCGTAGTAAAGTCAAGCCTTCTGGGTTCTCCATGAACCCCCATATTACAAAGAAAAAGTACACGCCTGTACAAAAAAGTGGCAAGAAGGACCTCTGGCACATACAGCCCTTCAATCTAGAACAAAGAAAAACATCTAGATCTTCCTAAAAATCTGCACACTTCCCCAATCAAAACACATACAACCTGTAAATTCTCTGTGCCTTGATCTCCACTTATGGCCTTGAAGATGCACCCTAAATATATTTTAGTATGCCAGTCAGAGTGTTAGTGTCACCATTTTGGCTTCAGCATCCTGGCTGTCTACCTTCTGCTGGTTAAATTATTTATTTTATTTATTTATTAGGATTTATTTACCGCCTTTTTGAAGGAATTCATTCACGGCGGTATACAGTAAGAATAGATCAAACACGAGTAGTAGGCAATTACAGCAGTAAAAATATTCGAACAACAATACAAAGTATGGCATGGTATACTACTTGCAATGAAAACACAATATATACTAGAACATTATAATTGGTAGTGAGGGGTAAGGCAAAGTTGTAACATATAGATGAGTAAGAAAGTAGGAAGAATTAGAAAGTAAGGTGATTGATCTGAAGAAAGTTGCACTTGAGGTCAGAGAGATGGTTGAATATTATCGCAGCTAGGGTAGGACTGGATAAACATGTCCCGCTGCAGTATGTGCAGCCCGAGTCAATCCTTGTGTGTGTGAGTGAGACTAACAAGTTAGTTACTTCTTCCATTAAAGGCTTGGTTGAAGAGCCAAGCTTTCACCTGCTTCCTGAAGTAGAGGCAGTCTTGTGATTAGATGAGAGGCTCCTCTACAGCACGTTCCTCGGAGGAGATAGCAGAAATTGGAGCAATAAAAAAGAAATTAATTCTGATACAGGGCTCTCCATATAAGTGTATGGAGTTTAGAAATAACCACAGGGAGGTGTAAGTTATTTGCCTTCCCAATATCTCAGCTTACAAGGAGAAGCAGATTAAAACTGTGGAAATGCAGAAGGGAGGTGAACTGGATTTTTTTTGTATCTAAGAACAAATGGCTGGGCTAATGGTACGTTAATAAAGATACAAAAGCAGTTTAAGGAATTAGGGAGGCAGCAAGTGTAGCCAGTGGCTGCTTTACTTAACTAACTTCCCCTTCACATTGCAGCATTGACAGCAGAAGACCCATGCAGCAACGAGGAGCTGCAACCAGAGCTATGGAGGACAGTCAGGACCCATAGGAGGAAAGGAACATCTGGCAGCAAAATAGATCTCAGCAGGAAACCTAGAAGGAGACAGAAAGTTCACTACCATCCCCTACCCCACACACACACAATTTCCCAGCACTTACATAACAGGTTGGAAGATTGGGTCCTCCAAAAATGAAGTGTTCTCCCATCTTGACTTGTACAGCCAACCAGATTCATGCATTTTTTTTCTCACAGGCTATTCTTGCATGCATTACAGTTCCATTTTGCAAAACTATCCAAAAATAAGCCAGCATTCAAAGAATGCATCTGTACACTGCTTTGGGTGAATCTCTTCATAAAGGTGGTTAATAAATAAATAAATATACTCTTCATTAACATTCATCCCACTCCCCCTTCTCACACCTTATTACTTATTTTTTCATTTTCCAGTATTCAGCATCTGTTAAAACTCACTCACACATTCATACAGACGGTCTCTCACTCCAATTCAGCATCTCTTTTGGTCTATTAATTTGTATTTCCAAGTGGTGCACATCTTCGGAAATGAAATGTCTTCATCATGAAACATGTAGAGGTAAAAGAGAACTCATCCCTCCTTCATGCTAATTGTTCTAGCTAAAGAATATTCCCAATGGAAAGGAATTAGGGCTGGAATTCAGCGTATGCTTGGGAGAGAGGTTACTTGTCAGTAAATGCTCTAAGGGAACTTGACTACTATGTTGAATGTGATCCAAGATGCAAGAAACACATTTCTCTTCCAATAAGGAATGTAATAGATCATTTGTTAAAATCGATTTTCTCCTAAAAGCTACTTCCAAAGCACAATTTAGAAGCGTCAACATTGCATTTAATTTAAAAATTATTACAAAAGAATCCTTTTAAACTTCAGAAAGTTGGGTAATGTTCAAACTCCATGGAGTGCAATACTTATTAAATACATACATGGAGGCTCAACTTGAAATAGGCTGAAATAATTCAACACAAACTGGCTCAAGATGATTGAAAAAGGCAACAGAATCTGACCTATATGATGAGCAAAAAAAGTGTGGCTACAACAGTGTTCTTCAATGCAAGGCCTGGGGGCCAGTGGTGGCCCCTAGAGACCTCCAAGGTGGCCCCTGTCATTGTTCTGTTTTTGTTGTTGTTTTTTGCTACTCTCTGCCTCTCTACCCATACTGTGACAGAAATGGGGACGCTGATGGGGGGCAGGGGGGAGATTTATATGCTTGAAGGACAAAGCATTTCTCAATAGAAGAAGAGAATGAATTAGGAAACACCCACCTCCTTGAGGACACACCCAACTAAAAGTTTGAAAGTGGACTAGTGTGGATGGATGTCATTGACACACACTTGTCTACAGCACTGCAGTGTTCAGGCCCTGCATGGGAAGATATTTGGCGGCTCTCCTTCAGCTTGTTTGGATCCAAAGTGGCCCAAACTTTAAAAATCTGTGAAAACCACTGGGCTAGTAGATAAGAACGGGAAGCCCATGTGCTCATGCTGCAAACTAGACCACCAATATCTGGGACTATATCTTATCCCTGACAAATCTTCCCGTTTCAAAATCCACTTTCTCCCATTTTGTTTTATAAAGAAATAATCTAAGGAAACATTTCTTTACAGAAAGGGTAATGAATGCATGGAACAGTCTCTCAGTTGAGGTGGTGGCGAAGAGGATAATATCAGAGTTCAAGAAAGTGTAGAATAAATAGGCAGTAAGGATCTCTGAGGGCGGTGAAAGGATTGCAGTGCTGAGCAGGTGGTATGAATGAACAAATCATATGTGGGCTGAAATTCAGCTAGCACAGTCACTGCCTAACTGAATATGTATATTCAGTGCCACTATCAGTATATTTAGATAGCATCACTGAATATATACACTGAGTGGTGAGTCAAACAGCACTTTCCGTTTAGATTATGCCTGCTATTTTCTTAATTCAGCTAGCCAATAGTCAACAATTAAGTGGTAATAAAATTTGTTTTTCTTTTCATAATTCCACAATTCTATACGAAGCCTAATAAATCAAAATGCTTATTATTCATTGCAATAGTTGTTGTGCCTGAGTCCTAAAACCACCCATTTGCAGTATTTAAGCTTGCCTGATCTGTTTCCAACTCTCTGCTATGAAAAATGAGTTGACTTAACACAGAGAAGAATTAGCTGTAATTAGAGGGCCTCCCCAGTATATTACTTGAAGTCAATATGCCCCCAGTCTCACAATAAATCAAATGACCCGGCAAGAAGGAGTTAGAAGGGTAGGAGAAGATAAGTGAAGTGGAAAGACAGTGAGCAAAATTGAAAAGAGATAGCAGATCTTTAAGGAGAGTAAATAAAAGCTAGAAGAAAAGAAAACTAATATGGTTCTCCAAGGCAGTGAACGCAACAAAAAAGGCAAAAAAAAAAAAAAAAGTTTACAAAATAATAGAAGATCACACAAAAAAAGGAACACAGAAAAGAATACTAGATAAAGCTGAAAGAGGCAAAGAAAAATCTGTATGGCACAGCACAGGCAAAACAAAAGATGGTTAAAGATGTAAAGTGAGGTGGCAAGACTTTTTTTTCATGTATGTCAAATACAGAAGGAAGGCCAGAGATGGAACTGCAAGACTGAAAGGTGCTGAGGACTAATGTGTGGAGATAAATGAGGAAAAATGCTACGCAATACTAAATAAAATACTTCTGTTTGGTGTTCACAGAAAAAAGATTTTGGAGCAGGGGCACTGGTGACTGACAAAAGTACTTATTTATTTATTTGTTACATTTGTATCCCACATTTTCCCACCTATTTGCAGGCTCAATGTGGCTTACATAGTGCCGGAGATGCGATTGCAGACTCCAGTGTAAACAAATACAGAGTGATGTAGAGATAAGATAAGGTTCATGTGGTATGACTTATGAGAATGGTATAAGTATCACTACCATTCACAAAAGAAAGTGCTTATGAACAATTTACAAATCTGAAAGTAGTTTTGCTAATTTAAACAACCCTGTGTTTGCTATATGAATTTAAACGTCTAATAACTCAATGGCAAACAGTATTATCACACACAGTCTCTAAGAGGTAAAATGACTTCAGATCCCCGGTGCTACTTCAATCAATTATTAGCAGCACCGTTCCGCTCTGCCGCTTGTTCTTTAACATTCCAGTTAACCTACACATGGTAAATTTTGAAAATAAATGGATAAAGAATAATCCTTGGAAAGTTTATATTAAAATATGGTTCATATAGATTGATGATGTGTTCCTCCTGTGGGAGGGACGACAGGAAGAATTAGACAAATTTACAGAGTGGCTAAATAATAGAGATACGAATATCAAATTCACTATGCAATCGTCAAAATCAAATATCAATTTCTTAGATATTTCAATAACACAACAACAACAAAAATTAACTACTACAGTACATGTCAAGCCTACAGATAGAAACACTTTATTACATTTCACCAGTAATCATCCATGGAAAATAAAAGAAAGCCTGCCTTTTTCTCAATTGCTTAGGTACAGAAGGATCTGTAATGACACCACGACTTTCAAAAAACAAGCAAAAGGATTGTTGGATAAGTTCAAAGCAAGAGGCTATCCTGAGAATGTGGTGGGGTCAGCATACACACGAGCAAAATGCAACCATCAGGATCAGTTATTAGCAAAGGAAAGGGATATCACTACCGATGATACAGTACAGACTTGTGTGATGAGGTATATGCAGGATAGTGGACAAGTAATAAAGATTATAAAGAAGCACTGGAAAATAATGCAAATACACCCAGCATTTCAAAATCACCAGTTAAGGATTGCGTATACAAGAAATCAAAATTTAAGAGAACTGCTACAAGAAAGAAAGCCAATGCAACAGGAAAATCAGGCATCCAGACATAAGGGGTGTGGTAGATGCAAATATTGCACTATGATGTTAAAGGAAGACAAGTTTATCAACCCGCTAGATGGCAAGAATTATCAGTTACGTTTTGCTACAGACTGTGAGACGACACACGTGGTGTACATCTTGATCAGCTGTTGTCCAAAAATTTATGTTAGAAAAACTAATAGATCTTTGAAATTAAGAATGAGTGATCATAAACAACTTAAAATATAAGCAAGTGGAGGCACCGATAGTAAACCACAGTATAGATAAAGGACATGATTTCAGCAATTACAAATGTGTGGTAATAGATCATAAACCGGGATCAATACGAGGAGGTGATAGGGACAGAAAATTAATACAGAAAGAACAGAGATGGATATATAGACTAGGATCGTTAACGCCAGTTGGATTAAACAGCCAAGTAGAATGGAAGGCTTTCCTATAAATGTCAAAGTGAGATGGAATGGACGGTAACCAAGAAGACAGGAGGAGGGTCCTATAACTCCCTACTAACAGGTGATTGGTTGGTAGTGTAGGCGTCTTACGTGTTAAAATCAGCTGATAGGCGCCATTTTTAAAACCACCAAAGCAGAAAACGAGCAGAAACTGCAAGAGGTAGAGCGGAAACCATAAAGACGCAGTGAGCAGAATAGAGAAACATGCACAGCGTAAAAAATATATTTCTTTCTGGTTCTAGGATATGAAAAATAGAGGTTCGGCTCCTTAGGAAGCGAAGGCGAAACAGGAGCTCGCTGTAGAGCAAACCCATCTAAAGACGCCGAGTAAACAAGATAAGTGCAACGAAAAGCATAAAAGTATAACAACTGAATGCGATACAAATATATTTTTAATTTTTGTAGCACCAGGGCTTACACAGTGGTAATTGGGAAGTGCTGCACTCTGCCTAGTTACTGCCAGGCTAGCGCCAGGAACCCTTACCGCCACTTATTTAGATGACGGTAAGGGCTCCCTCTGGAAAAAACCACACAGCACATGATTCACTTACCACACAGCCATTTCTTTTTAGAAAAAACCCCAGCCTCTTACCCGGTACAGTAAAAAGGGGCCTTAGCGCATGTCAAAAACACATATCTATGCCACCACAGGTCTCCTTTTACTGCAGTTTGGTAAAAGGTGCCCTAAATGAAATGGGAAAATATGGCTGGGGATTATTTGACAAAATTGTACTTTTTTAAATTAATATTTTGGTCCAATCTGTTTTTCAAAAGTTTATTGACAGTTTGAATGCAATTACATGCATTTTAGGGTCCTTATACGAAGTCACATTAGAATACGGGATTCATTCATTTTATAGCGGGACTTTCTTGTGCACTTTACTAAGCTGCAGAAAAAAAGGGGCCTGTGTGTTTCTGATACGCGCTGAGGCCCCTTTTACCGCAGCTGGTAAAAGGCTTTTTTTTTTAAAGAAATGGCCCCCAGTCATTTCTGGGGGAGCACTTACCGCCACCCATTGAGGTAGCGGTAAGGGCTCCTGTGCTAACCCAGCAGGAACCATCGCCAGGTAAACACCAGTGCTACAAAAATAAAATATTTTTGTAGCGCCGGAAATGTCGCATGCTGGCGGTGGGAACCACTGCCAGGCTGCTGAGGTAGCCTGGTACTTCCTGTTTAGAAAGCGGTAAGCCTGCACTGGGCTTACTGCTGCTTAGTAAAAGACTTCCTAAGCCTACTTCTAATGCAGCAGTATTGTAAGCATTTTTCAATTATTTTTCTTGGGTTGTGTGCTAATGTTCACATTAGCTCGTATTACCTGAAAAAATGGCAGCACTTACCGCGTCCTGTTTAGGAGGTGCTAATTGATCCCATGTTAACCAGTTAGTGTACACTAATGTGAATTACCTTGTTATGGCTTCCATATCCGTTCTCTGCCCTTGACATGCACACAAAACATTTATTTAGATTTTGCTCACACCTTTTTCAGTAGTAGCTCAAGGTGAGTTACATTCATTTACTCTGGATATTTCTCTGTCCCAGAAAGTCTCACAATCTAAGTTTGTACCTGAGGCAATGTAGGGTTAAGTGATTTGCCCAACATCACAAGGAGCAGCAGTGGGATTTAAACTGGCCACCTCTGGAGTGCAGGACTGGTGCTCTAACCACTAGGCCACTCCTCCACTCCATGTTTTAAGAAAATAGCTAACATGTGACTTAACATGTGCTGACAGGTGAACTACCTCAAATCACTTTAATGCATTTTGCGGTAAGCATTTTTCCCACATTAGCCCCAAGATTGGCACCTTAATTTCTGCGTGGAAATCAAAGCATGTTCAATAACAATGTGCAAAACTTAATTGGTTAGCTAATCAGTACTATTAATTAGAAGTTAACAAGCAATTATCAGCACTAATTGGCATTAACTAAGATTTACATGCAAAACTCATCAAGGACCCTGTTTACTAAGGTGCGCTAGCTTTCTTAGCGCATGATAAAGATTAGCGTGTGCTAACCATATAGATGCCCATAGGAATATTATGGGAATCTAGATGGTTAGCGTGCATTAATTCTTAGCACATGCTAAAAATGCTAACATAGCATAAATGGCTGTGACCACACTTGTTCGTGTGGAGAGGCACTCAGCATTATTCTATATACTGCGTGGAAATTTAAGACTATTCTATAAAATTTAGGCTTACTTTATAGAATATGCCTAGGTGTATATTTTTCACATGGAATTTTCAGGCACCACATGTGCACATTAGTGCTTACCATGGTTTAATAAAAGGTTATATTTTTTCGTAGTTTGCTGTCTGCCTGATTGCTTTGTACTAGTGGTATCTAGGATTTTTTTAATTAAATTATTAAATCTCTTAGGGCTCCCTTTAGTAAACTTAAAAGGGTTTACTGCAGGACGCAGAGGCGTCTCACAGTAAGTTCCAAATGTGCAGGCACAAACCATGCAGTAAATAATTTTTGGGAATTTTTCTTAGAGAAGGCATTTCTGGGGGTGAAGAGTGGATGTGACAACACAAATCAGTTAGCGCAGCTACATTGTTGGATTAGCGCATGAGCCCTTACTGCCTACAAAATAGGTGTCGGAAAGGGCTCATGCACTAATTTTTAGAAATGACCATGTACTAATGGTAACATTTGGAAAATTTTCTGGCTGCAATAAAAATGGCTTTAGCGCATGGGAAAAACCTACATAAGGGCACACTACAGCCACTTTCTACCGCAGCTTTGTAAAAGGACCCCTTAATGTTGTCTACCAAATGTAGCCATGTACATAAGTATTGCCAAAGGTCCATCAAGCCCAGCATCCTGTTTCCAACAGTGGCCAATCCAGGTCACAAATACCTGCTTATCCCAGAAATAGTGGATTTTCCCCAAGTCCAATGGTCTATGGACTTTTCCTTTAGGAAGCTATCCAAACCTTTTTAAACTCTGCTAAGCTAACCACCTTTACCACATTTTCTGGCAACGAATTCCAAGGTTGAATTACACATTGAGTGAAGAAAAGTTTTCTCTGATTCGTTTTAAATTTCCTACTTTGTAGCTTCATCGCATGCCCTCTAGTCCTAGTATTTTTGGAAAGCGTAAACTGACGCTTCATGTCTACCTGTTCCACTCCATGGTTTAACAAGAGGCATATTTGTCAAAAGATCATTGACTTCTATGGCATGTAAGCTTCCAGTTACTAATCAGAACTTTAAAAATGTGATAAGCTGGTGCAATATATACAAAAAAAATATCAGTAGAGCTCTTTGTGACATGCAATAAACAAGCACATTTAAATGGCCTTGTGTATTGTATGAGTGCAAGATCAACTCTGTCATTAATAGAGTGGCCACAGAAAGACTACCAAATGTAAGCACTTTAACTGGTTAATCAGAGTGGAGTTAAACTAAATTGGTCTTATGCACCTCTTCATCTGAATTATGAAAAGACCTTGGCATGGGAGACTTTGGTCTGGAACTGCACCAGTTCTTTGCCACAGCCTTTCTGTTGCTCTGTTCCAATTCCCATAAACACACTGCAGACAATACGAAGGGCAACAAACTGAGTTTCCACACAACTGTAATCATCACCTGACCTTAGTCTGATGATGAACTCTGCTAGGCTAATTAAGAAGGAAGAGGAACAAATTCATTAAGAAGCAGGAGAATGACTGCCTAATAATATGTACAAATTGCTCAGCCAGTAGAGTTTATGCATCTGGAACCCAACAGACAGGTCTCTAGTGTTAATTAATTTATTCCTCATTGCACTTATACAGCCTGAAGGATTACAATTGCAAAACAATAGTGATAACAAATAACCTAGTTCCACAGGTCTTTCTGAGCTTAAAAAGGGAGACTTAACCGCTGGTTTATTAAGCTCAAATAAATAAATAAATAAACACAGTTGTGTGCCCTGCAATGATAATTATATATGGGTTACTCTGTGATATAAATTCTTTTTATTTAGTGTCATGAGATACGGCACTCAGATTATTAGTTTTCTATTAATATAAGACTTCAATGGGGCCAAAATTCAGCTTGCAGCAGTCAGGGTTCTTTTTTACAGTGTTGACCCTGTGCTTAAAATAGCATTCAATATTCATCTGAGCTGACCGGTGGTTCTATCTGGTTAGCAGTGATATTAGGGAACTCATTCTCAAAACAGAAAAATGTTTTAAAGTAGCATAAAGCGGAATTTTGGATGTTTTGCTTGCCAAAATGTTCAAATCGCTATTTTCAAGACCCATTTTCTAAATGTTTTTCTATGCTGTTCATCTGTAGTGCATTCAGAACACAATGGGGCATGTTGGGTGTGTCTCAAGGGCAGGATTTGGGAATTTTTAACACTTGGACATTTTTCTGCCATAAAGGAACAAATCAAAAACATTCAGGACTAAAACTAAGACATTTGGATATAGACTTGTTTTCATAACGACTAAGCCAAAAGAAAGTGCCCTAAATGACCAGATGACCACTGGAGACATAAAGGAATGACCCTCCCTTACTCCTCCAGTGGTCACTGATACCCCCCCCCAAAGGTGTGAAAGAAATATTACATACCAGCCTCTATGACAGCCTCAGATGTTATGTCCAGTCCTATTAGAGCAGCAAGAAGGACCCTAGAGTAGCCTAGTGGTCAGTGCAGTGCACTGTGGAGAAGGAGACCCAGGCCCATAATCCACTTTGTTACACTTGTGGTAGAAAGTGTCATTCCCTAAAACCCATCAAATACCTAATGTACTCACAAATAGGTGGCACCTGCAACCATAAGGGCTAATGTAGCGATGTACAGTTAGGTACAGTAGGGTATTGGTGTGTTTTGGAGAGCTCACCATACCATATAAGAAGATAATGGTGAGATGTGTACCTGGGACCTTTTATGTGAAGTACACTGCAGTGCTCTCAAGGGTGCCACACTGCTCTGCTGGAATGTCTGTGTGGCCAGTCCACTAAGAATGCTGGTTCCTCCTATATCTCAATGGCTTGATTTTGTGCTTTTTTTCACTTGGACTTTTTTTTTTCAAAAATGTTCCAAAAAGATAGACGTACCGAGTATAACATTTTGTGGTTTTGAAAAGCGCTATAATCACCACTTGAATTTTGAATGTTTTGACAGCTAACTGTATAAAGTTGGAAACTTTTTTCACTATTAACTTTATCTGCTTTGTTATCCAGCCTAAATAAGGCTGATAATTGGATAACCTCAGGCTCTGTCCAAAATCTTGCAGACACTGAAGTGCAGTGAGCAAAAGGATGGGATAAAAAGCTGCAGACGATTCTGTCAGGTGATTTTGTGCTTTGATTTGTTTGATATGTACTTAATATTGAGGTATACAGGAGGCATCTTGTTCATAGGACCATCACGGGCCATGCCGGATCTTCTAATAAATTCTGCTTCCTCCACTTAAGTTTGAGACTTTTTCTCATCCTTTGGCCCACCACACTCCAGTTTCTTTATCTTGTTGATTTTCTCTGTCTTTCCTCGTCTGCCCAAGCTCCATCATAGTCTACTCCAACTATTGCCTGCTAACTAGATAAGGGGCATTGTTATCAATGTGGGCTGCTGTTATGATGTATTGTTTCAACAATAACTTGTGCTATTTTACCACAGGTTCCATTTTATGCAGTGAGACCTAGTTACTAATCACTGGGTTTAACAGTAAAATAACATGGCTTGACAGTAGCTCATATTGCTAACTTCCCCCCTTAACTGAAGAAAAAAATGTCTCTAGAAATCTAAATCACTGCTACATGTAATAAAAGTGAGCCATGGTCACTAAATTGCTTGTTGTGCAAATAAGTCCCCCATAGTAATGAAAGGGCTGCTAATAAAATTAAAAATAAAGAAACGCCTGCAGGAGAGCGATCGCTATACGGCCATTCCAAGTGAGGTCATGTGGCTCCTAGGTAGGATGAGAGCGTTAGCCAAAAACAGAAAATGGGGGAAGAGAAGAGGTGGGATTAGGAGGAAAAAGAAGAAGCTCAGTCTTGCCCATATTCAGTTTCAGATGATAGTGGGACATCCAGACAGCAATGTCAGATAAGCAGGGTAAGACTTGGACCTGGATTTCTGGTGAAATTTCTAGTGTGGAGAGGTAGATCTGGGAGACAACAGCATAAAGATGATACAGAAAACAATGGGAGGAGATCAGACCACCAAGGGGATAAATATTTGGAAAGAAGAGGTCCCAAGACAGAACTCTGAGGTAAACCAACTGGTATTAGGACAGCAGAGGAAGAGGATCAACCAGAGAATACACTAAAAGTGCAATGGGAGAGATAAGAAGAAACCCAAGACAGAAAAGAACCCTGAAATATAACTAAGGCCACAGGATCAAGGAATAGGTGGTGATCACCAGTGTTAAAAGCAAGATAGGTCAAAAAGGATGAGGATTGAGGAAAGGCCCTTGGATCTGACCAGGAACAGGTCACTGGAGAGGGCTATTTCTATAGAATGTAGAATGTTAGTATTTTACAAAGAAAAGTAGGCACCTACTTTCTTTTATAGAACATGCACCAAATATGTCCCTCCAGGCACCTAAATATAGATGTCCTCTTACAGAATTACTCTATGTTGAATTGTGATCATTTGTGATCTTTTTTGGTAACTGCAGGTGCAGAATATAAGATATATGTTAAATAAATAAACTCTTATTTAACTGGAATAGCAAAATCTAGTTTATGTCTATTAACAATGTTTTAAAATATTTATTTATTTATTTATTGCATTTATACCCCACATTTTCCCACCCACGGGCCGGGTCAATATGGCTTACATCAGTCTGAAAAGGCATACATCAATCCGGTAACAAACATTCAAGTACATTGAAGTTGAAGAGGTTAGTGAGTAATTACAGAGGAGAAGAAAAGGAGAAAGGGTAATAGAGTTCAATATGTCGTTATGATAGCTACAGTTCATTAGTTATGGATACAAGGAGGGACTTTGGCGTAATATAATTAACTAAACCATGAGTATTTATGCTTAAATCTATGCTGAGCTAATGAGATTCAGAATGTAACCCCCAGGTTCAACTTTACAAATATGGAGGACAATTCTGTCTAGGGGCACTTATTTGGAGCCTACTTTCCTTTACAGAGTACTAGTGTAACCAGGTACACACATGCTATATTTTTAGGCACGAGCAATTATGTGAGCCAAACAGCTAGTGTAGCTGCTCCTAGATTCACAAGATGTGTGTGTAACTTATAGCATTCTGTAAGTTAAGTGTACACCAGTGGTATAGCCATGTGGGGCCTTGAGGGCCTGGGCCCCCCCACAATTTGAGTTTGAGCCCCCAATGTCTGCTGGTTTGGTGGGCAGGGGTCTCCAAGCCCCGCCAGCAGAAGCTTTCCTGAGGTGATATTCGCTGCCACACTGCCTTCCCTGCTTCCCCTAATCTTGCGCACATGCTTGGTTTTAATGAAATTGAGCGAGCTTTGCGCAAGCTCAATCTCACTAAAACCGAGCATGCGTACTGGGGCAGGAAACCATGGCAGGCAGTGCAGTGCTGAGTATCGCCATAGGAAGACTTCTGCTGGTGGGGCTTGGGGACCCCCACCAGCCCAGGTACGTGGGGTTATGGCAGGGGTGGAGAGCGTCATGGAGGCGGGGCAAAATGTGCCTCCCCATTTTGGTCTCAGCCCCCCCAAATCGAGATTTGACCACGCCTATGGTGTACAAGTGTGTGTGTGCCCCAACCATGCTTTGTCCATATGAATGCCCAACAGCAAATATACGCTATCAAAGATATGTGTGTACTCATCGAATGTCATGAAGCTGGATCATTATTATTTATGTACATATTTAACATATACACGAAGATGACTAAAATACCAGCAATTACGTGGGCACTTGCCACGTAATTTGTAGTGACTTCTTACAGAATTACTTCCTAGGTGCTCCTCTCAACTGGATTCTGTAAGTTACAAGTGTAAGTGGGAGCCCTGCCCATGTCTTACCCATGCTCTACCCATGTGTGTGTCACCCTTGCATTTACCCTCTATGTTAAGTTAGGTGTACCATTACCTAGTGCTTAGGTGCCCTGCTGGCACTTTCACAGGTAAGTGTACACTTATGTCAGTGACATAGCTACAGGTGGGCCATTCTTGGCTCAAGCCCACCCTGAACGGCTCACCAAAAGAAGTTCAGCGGCAGCCACCTCACTCCCCTCTGTTCCGTCCCTGGACCCAGCATTCCCCTCATGTGACCAAGCAGCTCTGCCCTCCCTCTCCTATCTACCTCAGCATCTTCGCTAGCACTGCAGTGACACACCTCTGCTGCCTGCATCAGCCTCACAGGCTTCTCTCTGCCACGTCCCACCCTCGCTGACATCACTCCCTATTTCCTATATGTGCTTCCTGGAAGTCCAGCACAGGCAGCAGAGATACATCGCTGCTGCACCGGCGAAAGGCCAGGGGAAGGGAATGATACTGGATCTGGGTTCGGAGGAGAGGGAGAGAGAGATGCAAGGCAAAGGGGTGTGGAAAGTTTTGGAATGCCCACCCATCCTAACTGTGGGTCCTCCCAAAATGATGTCTGGCTATGCCACTAGCTTATGTGCATGCATGCATGCATGCTAGTATTCTAGATATTTACATGCACAAGGGGTGCATAATTGCAGTCACTTAGATTATACAATTGCCTTTTCTGCATCCAGTCCGACATTCTAGTCTATAGAGGAAGAAAAAAAATCAGAACTTCAAACATTTACCTCTCAGACTACTATTAGCTCTTTGGATAGAGGGCCTACAGTTAGTGAAGGCCACAAAAAGTTTGCACAACAGTTTTGCTCACACTCACACACTGCAAAAATTTAAACAATGACCTACTAATATAAAACATTTAACTATACATAGGAAGCGTTAATTTTGTGTAATTATGTCCACTTTAATGCACTAACTTTCATACTAATAAATTCATGCAAAATTAATTTTCATGTCATCAACATAAGTTAATTAACCTATGTCAACAGCCAATGTGTGTAGCATCCATACAGAATACATAACCTGGGTCATAAAAGAGAAGATCGTGTATTGTTTCTGGAATCCTTGCAGTAGAGAGAAAGTTCAGTATAGGCCGGATTTACACTTAACAGCGGGGTTTTTTTTAAATATCAGTTTTCTGAATGAAACAAGATAAGTGACTGTTAGCACAGTTAGGCTAAGTTAGCAAGATTTATGAGTATAGAGGACAGAACTAATGAAGGTTGTCTGGGGTACTGTATTTCTTGCCAGCTGTCCTGGTTAATAGAGTGTGTAAAATGCTTAACAGACCATTGCTCCAGAGCAGAGAATATAAGAAATATGGCAGGTGCCTTCAAGAACACCTAGCATTGTTCATATACGCTGGATTTTACTGTCAAAACATGTGCCACGGTATCAGTTTTCAATTGAATACTTTCCCTAAAAATAAATCCATAAATCCAAGCAAAACTGGCCTGCACAAGGGAAGTAAGCCATAATATTGAAATCATAACCTCATAAAAATAAAACCCACTCATAAATAAACCCCAGCATAGCAATAAGGCATGTCAGGGTTCATATTGTTCTACAATTGCATGTCTTGGAATTGTAAGGCTCAGTGATGAAGGCTGAGTGGTTTGAGATACCTTAGAGAAATATGATGGCAGGACAAGAATTCTTGCCCTGTAAAACCTGACTGCTATTATACAATGGATTGGTGGTATTAGAAATGGCTTTTTCCTCTGATTTACAGCCAGTTAATCTTAAAGCTGCAGCTCTAGCTAGAACCTAAAAAAATCATAATTGTTTCTCTGCTTTCCAGATATGGTGTGAGCTCCCTGGCAATACATAGGGATAGAGCAGTACACATGTTGCATACAGCACTCTTCTCCTTTGAGTCATTTTATCCTCTGGAGGAGCCTTCATTACTTCTTTAGCTTTTCTTTTGGCCATATGAGTTCTCTACCATGTCCCTACTGTCTGCTCTATGGAGGATGATATGCTTTGGCATTGAAAAGGTTTGGAAATACTGCTCTAAAGCAGCATAAGATGGAGGTGAGACCACTCTATTGAGGGATCTGTTTGTTCAGATTTGGCAAGTCTGTTCTCCTAATTCCTGGTCTATATGCTAATTTGGTTTGTGTCATTTTGGGTATACTGGAGCTGTAACAGCTTACAGAAATTATTTATAATAAAAAAAAATCACAAGTTATTTTTATTCTTCAATACTGGTGTAATATTTTCAGTGATGCCTGTTTATATGCACAATGGCTGGTAAAAGGGGCGTGGTTATTGTGGGTGCGGCTACCATAGAGGCAGAGCCACACATAGTGACCCTGCCTATAATGAGTAGCAGTACCTTTTTTCCTACAAAAAAAAGCACTGAATACAATTGTACACTCTTCTCTGGTGAGTCAGTCTGCAAAATTCCTCTCTGCCTCTGCTCATATGTTTTTGTGGATTTAAACATTATCGAGCCAATATTCAAAGCGATTTAAGTGGACAGGAGCCTCTCCTGCCTGCTTAAAATTGCTTTCCACCACCTAAGTGGGGATATTCAACAGCATTTAACCGTAGAGTGCCACTGAATATCTCCACAGACAAAAAAGTGGGCAGGTCAGGGGCAACGATGGGGATGGCACTGGGGAGCAGTTCAAAGTTATGTGGGTGCCGACACCTGCATAGCTAAGCAGCTTAATTTAGGACAGCTCAAAAGCAGTACTAAATAATGCTGCTTAGCTTCATGAGTGCTGGCACTAAATATTGCTGCTGCCCATGTAACTTAAAAAGAGTCCCCTCCTGCCTCCTCCCCCCCCCCCCAGCCATCCAGGTAGGCCCCATTTTGGGCCTACTTGTATCCATGGTGGTCCAGTGGTGGTCATTGGGGGGTCGAAAAAAAGCCCACTTGTTTCTGACCAATGTGGTGCCTTCCAAAATGCTGTGACCTCTTGCAACAGCTCATGGTACTACATAAAGTACCACAAGATGCCATGAGAGGTCATAGCAGCCATTTTAATTATTGTTTATTGTTTATTATTTACTATACCATTACTTACTGCTAGCAAAACAGAACGGTTTACATAAAAGAAAAAATTTAAAACATATAAAAACACTCATAATAACATCTAGGAAATCCAATAATTAATAGGAAAGCACAGAAAATCAGACATACAATAATTACTAACAAACTAATAATCCTGAATAACCACACGCTTAACGTATCATAATTCAAGCTATAAGACTGAATCTCTTTCCTAATTTTTTTTCTTTATTCTGCATTGTCATTAAATGTATTTTGAAAAAGGTATGTTTTTAGGGCTTTTTCGAAAACAAATGCATGTATCTTCAAGTCTTAGTAGTTTTGGAAGACTATTCCAAAGTGAAGAGATAAATAAAAGAAAGCTGACTTTCGTGTGGATTCCCATCTAGCCCTTGTTAATGGAGGAATAACTAATCTGTTATCTGTTAACGATCTAAGGGTATGTATCAGTGCGTATGGTATAGTAAGATTAGCCAAATATAATGGAGTTAGTAAATGTAGTAAATCAATGTTTCAACGACCACCGCTGGACCACTATGGATACAGGATATAGGTGGGGTCTATCTGGACGGCTGGGGGGATGGGAGCTACGAGGGGGGGGGGGGACTTCTTTTTAGTAAGGGTTGGGGGAAGGAAGGAGGGGCATTGTCAGGGGGAAGAGGAGGGGGCTCCAGGGAATTTTTAAAAAATGTATGTGTGTCCCAGCTCGATATTCAGCTGGGCTGCATAACTCTTTAGCAGGCCCCAGCTGAATATCAGCTTGGCCCGCATTAGATCTGGTGCCCAGCCTGCCCAAACTTTTCCCCAATATTCAGTGTTGGTGCCCAGACATGGTTCGGCACTGAATATCAGAGGATAATTTAGTCAGCAACAATCAGCGTTTTAAAAAATGCTGACTGCCGTCGGCTGAATATTGGGGGGGCATGAGGGCAACTCTATAACTAAGGACCTATAATTAGACACTCACCGAGGGCCTCTTAGGAGCTTATTCTATAAGGGAACATAGGTGTCTACTTTCCTTTATAGAATACTACCCTGTATATATGGGCTTAAAAATTAGGCGCAAGCACTTATGCAAGCCATAGAGCTGGTGTGTTGGTGCATAAATGCCACGATACATGTGTAAATTTATAGTATTCTATAAGCAGACCCTGGTTGCTATATATAGTACTCAAAATTGCATGCAGGAAATAAATTCTGTGCATAATTTAAATGAATAATGAACCAATTAGAACTGATAATTGAGTGCTAATAATCAATTATCAGTGCTAACTGGAAACAATTAGCATTTACGCACGCATCTTGCTAGGCATATTTTATAAAGATGTGTGCATAAATTCTAGTGTGTGCATCTGTAAAGGGGGTGTGTCCATGGAAGGGGCATAGGAAGGTCATGGGCGTTCCAAGAAATTGCATGCACTGTTACAGAATCCCCTGGATTCTATATAGCGCATCTTAAGTTGTGTGCACAAATCTAGTCATATTCTGGATTTGCATGGACAAATAGTTAATAAGCCAATCAGAACTGATAATTGCCACTTAACAAGCAATTACTGACATTAATTAGCATTAATTAGAATTTACGCACAGAACTGTCTAAGCGTATTCTATAATATGATGCATGTAAATTCTAAATCACATGGCTGAAAAGGGGGCATGACCATGGAAGTGGAATGGGTGAGTCAAGGGTGTTTCTAAAATGTATGTGCTTTGTTATAAAATACAACTGGTCCATGTGTAATTTAGGCGTGAGCATGTACACCAAGTTTTACTCGGCATAAATAAATGCCTATGACTAAATGTAGTCATGTGGATAGGCACTCAGTATATTTTATAAACTACGTGGTAATTTAGGCTTATTCTATAAAATATCAGCGCCTAAATATTTCATTTCGGTGCTGATTTTTTAGTCGTGATATATAGAATTTAGTCCAATATGCCTACTCTGCACCTAATTTAGGTATGTTTACTAAGGTGTGTTAGTGTTTCTAACGCACCTTTAAATTTAAGGCATGTTAAACGCTAACGCGCCTATACATTTCTATGGGCGTTAGCATTTAACACACACAAACCATTAATGCATGTTAAAAACGCTAACACGCCCATAGCGCACCTTAACAAACATAGGCGTTAGATGCGGGGATTTACACCAGGTTTCAGTTGGTATAAATCCTCATGCCTAAAAGTTAGGCATGGACCCTGGCGCTAGGCGGTAGTCTATAAATAGCAACCAACTCGGAGCACCGTTTACAGAATAGCACTTAGTGCTCATTTTTTTTCAGTGCTGGATTTTTGGCAATTCTGTCCTAAGTGTTTAAATTTGAGTCCTATATATGCTCCACCCATGTGTACACCCCCTTGCAAATACACACTATATAAGATAAGCACAAATTTACAGAATAGTGCTTAGGTGGAATTTTGGCAACTATGCACATATGTGCACATACATGCCATTATTGTAAATATCTATGTGCATAATAGGCAAGTAAATGTTAGCATCTATGTTACAAATTATCCCCCGTGTGTCACAAGAAGTTAGAGAAAAGAATAGCCAGAAGCTCTGGAATCTTAAGCTGGAGCAGAGAGTGGAAACATCAAGACACATGATTTGTGAAGGACAGAATTAGCATCTCATTAAAATGAAAATGTTGCAATTTTTCCTTCACCTAGTTAATCGAGTTGCATAACATCACAATCTGCAATTATTTGTGTAGACGTTGCTTAACAGGCATCATGAACAGCACCTCTCCGACGAGCTCAGAAAATGTTCCAAACCAGACTGTCTTCTTCACAAGAAACATGACTTTCATGTTTTGCTCTTTTCATATGGGTTTTCTCCATCAGTCACTTTTTTCAGCTCTATGAAAGTGTCTTTTTTTTTTTTAACACTGCACTATCCATTAGTCACAGACTTGGCTGTCACTTTGGATTTTATCATTTGATGATAAGTTCCATAATTAGACTCATAAAAATCCATCTTAATGCAGATAAAGAAACTGGCTTAACTATTTACATGGCCCTTGGTTATTTCATAGGAAAACATACAGTATCCCCCAAATTCTATAAAAGTGGCTAAAAACTGTGCGCACAAATTTTGGCGTGCATCCAATTTATGTGCGCAATTTAATTCAACAAAGAGCCAATTAGCAATTTCATTGAATAATGAGCCAATTAGCACTGATCATTGAGATCTTAACAAGCAATTATTGGTGCTAATTGAATTTAATTAAAATTTATGCATGTAAATTTAGGTGCTGGATCTGGTCTAAGAAGAGGGCGCAGCCATGGGATAGTCATGGGAAGATCGGGTGCTTTCCCACAATTTATGCAAACTAATTTATGTGAAGGAATTTACACCAAGGTTTCATTGGTATAAATGGACACACCTAAATGTAGTCACGGTTCCTGGCGCTAAGCGCTATTATCTAAAGGGCACCTAACTTTGTGGCCCTTTCATTAAAGGGTTGCCATATGGCAACCCAGAACTACGTTGGCCCAACGCTGGTGCCAGCGGTAGTTCCATCCCCGAACATGCCATTTCCGGCACTAGTAGAAATTAAAAAAAAATATTTCCACAAGGGGTTAACCCAGTTACCAGCACATTAGCGTAGGAGCCCTTACCGCCACCTCAATGGGTGGCGGTATGTGCTTCCCCTGAAATGGCCATGAGGCAAGAGCGAACTCACTGCACAGCCATTTCATTTCTTGGCCTTTTTACCCACTGCAGTAAAAGGGGCTCTGGCGTGAGGCAAAAACGTCTGCCACCACCAGCGCAGGGCCCCTGTTACCGCAGCTTAGTAAAAGGGCCCCTTTAAGCACCATTTATAGAACAGCATTAAGCACTATTTTTGGCACCGAAAATTTAGGCACCATTTAAAAAATTCAGTCCTATATGACTGTACTGTGCACTCAGCTGAATTAATCTCAGAAAAAGCACTGCAGAAGACCAGAATCTTTTCATCTGATGCATGCACTTTGTTACCCAAATTTTCAAAAGACAGCCATATGGGTACTTTTTCTTTGACAATATTTGTGAATTAGGGGGCCCTTTTACTAGGGTGTGCCGAAACATGGCTTGCGCTGGTGTAGGCACGTGTTTTGGATGCACAAAGGTCCATTTTTCAGCGTGCCTGCAAAAAAAGACATTTTCTTTGTGGCTGAAAATGGACGTGTGGCAAAATTAAAACGAGCACAAGTCCATTTTTGGCCTGAGACCTTACCGCCACCCACTGACTTAGTGGTAAGGTCTTACGCGTTAATCAGGCGGTAATCATCAGCATGTGTACACTGCCGACTACCGCCGGGTTAGCACCACGTGGTAGAAAATAGAAAATTATTTTCTGCCGTCAAAAATAGAATTACTGCCTAGGGCACATGGTAGGCAGGCTGTTGTTCTAATTTATTTATTTAGATTGTGCTTGCACATTTTTCAGTATTAGCTCATTTAGCTACATTCAGGTACTCTGGATATTTCTCTGTCCCAGGAGGGCTCATAATCTAAGTTTGTAACTGAGACAATGGAAGGTTAAGTGACTTGCCCAAGATCACAAGGAGCAGCAGTGGGATTTGAACCTGCCACCTCTGGATTACAAGACAGGTGCTCTAACCACTTGGCCACTCCTTCACTCCATGACACACATTGGATGTGTGTAGGTGTCTACGTGTCTTAGTAAAAGGGCTCCTATGTGCATTAAAATCACCCACACATTTGCACCTGCTGTTTTATGTGGACAATAGAGAGTGGGGAAATAGCATGAATACATGAAAACTGTCATATTCATTTCCCACTTCTACCTAAAGATTCCTCTGGAATATCTCCTTGCAATGTAGTGTGGTTACCCTTCCCCTAGGAGCATCATTCTGCTAATTCATGGGCTGGAAACTCCTGGAAAGCAACTTCTGAATGTTTAAAAAACATCTCCCCACCCCAATCCTTTTAAAAAATATTTTCACTCCACCTCCTAAAACTTGATCCTTTAAAAAAATCATGTTACCCACAACACTACTCCCTGATGAGTAGTGGGAGATAGGACTGATCGCTGGTTGCTCCTCTTCTGGTGAATCCCTACAGTGCCAGATAAGGGGATGGTGTAATCACCACTTAAATTTTTGACATACACATATCGGTAATATAACTAAGGATTATACTTTTTATAAAAAATATGGACTTGTTTAGAAACACATGGTTCATACGCTAATTGGCAGCCTTTTTCCATCATGGAGAGCCTTTAGAACAAAAGTGATATTATAGTTGAGACGGCTTTGATAATATGTCTGAACATGAGTTCATCAGTCCACTTCTCCTCAGTATCATTCTCCTGTATATTATCAATGGGTGAGTTTCGCTTTTCTTTCCCATCACAGGGTTTTATTGTTACCCATTTTGTGTACAAAATTTGATAAAAATATCTTTTTCAATATCGGCATTACATTTATTTATTTAGATCATTTATACCCCACCTTTTGCCACGGTTGCGCAGCCTCAAAGCGGCTTACAATGCTAGTGAAATAAATACAATTACTTTAGAATAATTAGGAACATAAAACAGGGAAGAAGGGAGGGAAAGGGGAGAGAAACTAAGATGGTTGGCAGAAATCCAGGCGAATCAGGAGGGATGGTGGAGATCCAGGCAGGTCAAAGGGCTCAAACATGTCCAGGCAATGCGATCCTCGAACGGACACAGAGAAAAACAGGAGCAAAACGCAGCCAGGTGTTGACGAAAGCTGGAGCCAGGCAACACCTGCAACGAGGGCAACGATGCTGGATCCAAGATGGCGGTTCAAACGGCCCTCCACCGCAGCAGCAACCGTCAGGGCGCTAGCAAGGAACGCATCTGCAGTCAATGTCCATTTCAACACTGCCTCGTACACTTGTGAGCCAGACGAATCAGACGATGATGGCTGTGGTCCTGCAGCAGGCACACTGTGCTCCCCCAAATGAACGACCACACCAACAGCCAACCTGCGACCTGCACCCCCGTGCTGCAATCGTTCACGTCCACCTCGATGGAGACCCGCCGGGCAGCAGCACTCCCCCCCCATGAGAAGATCAGTACATTTTAATGTTTGCTAACTCTTATCAAATGTTGGTCTTACAAATGCTCATCTCAAAAACATTTTTTTTACATAAAGGTTTTATGTTGATTTACATTATCTTACTACTGTTTTCATGTTCACATGATTTAATCATAAGAGATATATTGTATAATACAATGTTTACATATATTTCTTTAAAAATAATTAATTTATATTTATGGTTTTGAATGTGGTTTCTAATTGTGTAATTTTTTTTTCCTCAATTGTCAAAGTTTTACTGTTCTCACTTTTATGCTATTTATCTGATTTATTGATAGGATACATTCTGTATCATATGTTTTTCACGCTTTTTATATACAACTCATTTATATAGGATATTTTGGACTACAGTTTTTTATTGTGTTGTTTTAGCTTTTAATGTATTATTTTAGTTTTTACTCTCCTAATGTAACTGTGACCTCACCCTGGGCACGATACTTCCCCCTACAATACCTTTAGAATACCTCGGGCAAAATATCGTGTATCGGACAGGGTTAAAGTACAGACATTAAAACTAGCCCCGTCTCCCCATTTCTAAAATGGGAAGAGGAAATAAAACTAAATTTGTTATTATATTTTGTTATAATTCAGGAAAATAAATGACATTTACATTCAATAACTTATTATTTTTATTTATATGATGGGTATGTGTAAAGTTCAGATCCGTTTAACAAATTCAATATTTTTTTTTTATTAGTACATCAACAATCTAACAGATCAACTTCTCCTTCGTCTTATCAGATAAGTATAATTTAATCTTAGCAAAACTTATTAACTAAATATGTATCTCATCTTAAGATTTTGACTAAACATTCCCCTCTTCTATAAGAATTGATTCTTTGTTATTATTTCTTTTTCAGGTTCCTCCTTTATCAAGCAGGTAAGTATGGTTTGTGTTTTTCTCTCTATCTCTTTTGTTAGCCTTTTATAAATCAGTTTTTGTGCTGTTCTGTATGTTGACGTCAATGAACTTAGCTTTTGTTTTCCTGCTTTCTTGTATATCTTCTGTTCTTCTTCTTTCTTTAACGTTGGGTACCGTACTTTTGCTGGAGACTGAAGCTGGAAGCTAGCTGATTGCTGGAGACTGAAGCTGGAAGCTGGCGAAGGAATACCTACTATAATCTTTACAAACTCAAAGGAAAAAAACCTATTCCCTATGCAAATGCTCCAATAGTTTAAAATTGTTATTATTTTTCTAGCTACCCAATTAAATAAAAATATAATCATGAATCCCTATGCTAGATCCCACCCTCAATTAATTCTCCCAAAATAAATTATGGAAACCTCACAGTTGGTATTATAATAATTAAATATGTACCAGAAACCAACTCTTTAATCCAGTATTGGTTATCTTTATGTGTATATATATTTATTGTATGCCAGTACCAAACTTAAAAGTAACCTGGCGCTAAACATACACATTATCCATACATGCGCTGCAGTGGAATTACTTTTAAATTAAGTAACCAGAGAGCAGTTCAGCAGACTGTCACGTTAATAAACAGAGCCAGCTGCCCATCCAGAACATCTCTGTGCTCTATTCATTCTCAGAATGGTGCTATAACCTTTAAAATCACACCAACTTCGAATAAATATTTTCCTTATCTGAGCTTCTCAATACTGTGTTATAATAATACAGGGTCAGCAGTTTACCCGAAGCTCAGACTTTCACTCACACATCTCAGAGCCAAACTCAGCCGCGGGGCTCTTTTAAATTAACTAAATCAGTCTTTACACAGATATACCAAGACAATTCACCGTTTACAATGTTTTGTAACTTTTAAGTAATTTTTACACAGTTCTGGACGGACCCTCTCACACACATCCGTCCAGTCTTTTAATACCCACCCAACTGACAACTGAAGGCAGTTTAGAATCCTTCTTACCTTCCCCACGGAGCTCGAGCTAGCCACGAGCTCCCACATTCCAAAAGTCCCCACAACATAAAAACAGCACCTTTAAATAAAATTAAACAGATTTAAAACAAATACAATTAAGCAAAATGATAAATCTATATAAATATTAGTACCTTAAGCCTCCAGCCGCCTGAAAATCCTCCTTTATTTACCTGGCACGAGCCTTCTATCCCGCGCTGTCACGAGCCAGCCTTCACGTGAATCTCCCTCTGCACCCGGTTCCTCTTCTTCTCTTCCTAGCGTGTGCAGCGCTAACATCGTTGCTAGCCGCTTAATTAAAAACAAAAAACGCTGGGAAAGTGCACCGGAGCACTTTCCCAGCCTCTCCGGTCCCACGCCGGTCCGTTATTTTCTTCAGAACCGGCTCTATACTTTTAAAAGAGCCGGTTCCCTTAAGAAAAGGAAATCCTCAGGCCCTGCGTCTGAAACGAGCGTCTGACGTCACTACGTCTACGTCAGATGCCGACGCAGGGCCAATCAGAGCCCAAAACACTTCCCAAGCTTCCTCCACCTTTGTTTCCCGACGCGATCGCGCTATAGCGCCGGCGCGCAAAAAAAAATTTGCCCCTGCATCTGCAGACCCGACGAGCAGCTGGGATCCAATGCTCTTGCGCACCCCAGGTAAAATCTTTAACCCCTTAGGGGTTACATTAAGTTTTATTCTATATTTTTGTAGACTCCTGAGGCAGGTGCTTAGGCGCGGAAACACAGCAGCTGCGTCGAGTCGCTTTTGAAGTTTTACAAAAGACCCGCATCCATCTACACGTCTCCTTCGGTATTTGAGAAGAGCCAACTCTCCATACTCCCTCCTTTTTGCTCTGCTTGTTTTTACATAGGGAACCAGCGTACCTCCATCTTTGTGTGGCCTTCTTTTGTTCTGTAATCACCACTGTTTCCATTCTTCAAGCAGCAATCTGTTTGTGGTCCCTCCTCCTCCATCTAAAGTCAATCTAGAGAATGTTCATCTGAGCCCTCAACTGTATGGAATACACTTCCAAATAACAGAAATGTAGAGGGGGACTTTAAACCTTTTTTTTTTTTTAACCCAGGCTTTTTGCAATCTGTCTTCACTAAACTTTGTTGGGCTAGACACGGCTTCACTCGCATTCTGCGCCCTCACAACCTTGTCTGATGTAACAGTCTCTTTATAAATAGGTTATCTTAATGTTACATTAGCTAGCTATTTTGTCAGTCTGTACCCTACTTTTTATTTTGCCTTCATATCATAGCTATTTGTTTTCATGTAAACCACTTAGGTGTGTGCTGTGAAAGACAGTCAAACAAATATGGAAATTCAACTCAACTGAACTTCCATCTTACCCATCCTGATCACTTTCCCTTTTCTGCTCTCTTGCAAAAATATTCTTCCTACCCTCAGCTCTCTTTCAGATCTCATAATTAGTTTCTTGGTGTTTTAGCCTTTCATTGCTCAATTATTCATTTTAATCCACTATAAACACCTTTTAAAGAAGAGAGACTGTGAAAATTTCAGATCCTCTCAGATAAAAGACCACATCGAGATGGCATCTTTAGTTTAAGGAAGCATTAAGGGTATATAAAATTGCAAAATAATACTTTTTATTTGCCTGCTTCCCTTTCTTCTTGTAGCTTTTGGTATCAAACAGGTCGATATTCAGAACAATTTAACCACAGTTAACTCACTTTCCCTGAGCTAAACACTTTAATACATTTAACCGACACTTTAATACTTTTAACCGAAGCATGCCACTGCATATTAGCTCTGACCATCATGACACTCTCAACTTACTGCTAGGTAGGTTGAGAGCAAGGGTGTAGCCAGAAGTCAATATTTTTTTTTTTGGGGGGGGGGGGGTGGGTAAGGAGGCCAAGGAAGGACTGAGGAAACCATATATGTCCTCTCAGCTCTGCCCCCCCCCCCCCCCCGCCACCATTGCATTTAAATCACACCTTTGCTGGCGGGGATGCTTGAGCTCCGCCAGCCGAAGAAGTCCACTGCCCAAGTCCCTGCCAGTGCTGCCTGAGCAAGGCGGAAGTCTGGATTCCCACACATGCTCAATTCAGTTGCTGAACTGAACATATGTGAGACTGCTGGCACCAGAGGCTGAAGCATGCTGCCGGCTTAAGCTCTGCTCAAGCAGCATAGTTGGACCTTTTTGGCTGGTTGTGCTTGGGCATCCCACCAGCCATTCAACCGGTGCCACAATTTTAGAGGGGGGCTTTAGCTTAAAGTGGGGATGCCCCTGAGGCTAAGCTCCTTGGTCCACATTGGAACCAGTCCAGACCCAAAAGCTATCAGGGCACTGTAGACATTATTCCTTCTAAGCTGAGCAGGAGTCCTCCACCTACAGTCTTGCCAGTGGGTGGTGCTATTTTACTATCATATTTACAGTAGTGAGGTACAAGCAGCGTCGCCGAGAGGGGGTTCGGGGGCAAAATTCCCCAGGCCCAGGACTCCAAGAAGGGTCCGGCGCCGGGGTCTCTCGCCCTCTCCTGCTCCCAGGCCGCTGGCGCTGCAGTCCCCAGTCTCCTACCCTCAGCTCCCTTCTGTCTGCCATCCGACAACCTTCATTAAAAAAAAAAAAATCTCAAAATTGGCAGCGCAGCGCCTTCTGTGTGAAAGCAGCAGATCGCCTCGGGCGGGCCTTTCTTCACTGTGTCCCGCCCTCCTCTGATGTAACTTCCTATTTCCGTGAGAGTGGGAGACAGTGAGGGAAGGCTTGCCAAAGGCAATCTGCCGCTTTCACACAGAAGGCACTGCGCTGCCGATTTTGAGATTTTTTTTTTTTTTAAATGAAGGTGTCCGGATGGCGGACAGAAGGGAGCTGAGGGTAGGTAGGTGGAGACTGGGGACTGTGGCGCCAGCAGCCTGGGAGCAGGAGAGGGAGGCGACAGCAGTAGCGATTGGGGAAGGCGGGGCGGCAGCGATCCTTGGGGGGGGGGGGGGCTGAGGGCGGCCTTGCCCCGGGCCTGGCTCAGTCTCTCGGCGGCCCTGGGTACAGGGAAGCTCAGCAGGCCTCTAGAGAATCTACCTGTTCCTAACAACTGAAAATACAATGTTAAATCACCACTACCACCCATTAGCAGCAATACAGTTGGAGGACTCTCAGTGATTGCAGATAGTCAGTGCTGATGCCTGGAGAACTAATCAGACAAGTAGGACTGGAAAACTTCCAATGGCCGCCAAAGGCCAAGATATTCACTGCCAGTAGCTGGATTAGGCCTGGCACTTAGTATCTGCGTCTAATGTAGGGGTGGACAATCACACTCCTGGAGAGCTACAACCCAGTCAGGTTTTCAAGATTTCCATAAAGAATATGCATGAGATCTATTTGCATGTACTGCTTCCACTGTGTGCAAATAGATATCTAATAAATCTGGTGGTGGTAAGCACTGCAGTCAGCACTTTTTTAATGCTGACTGCAGTAGGCTGAATATTGCCCCCATATCCTCCCCCCCCCCCAAAAAAAAATAATTTTAAGTTGGGATGACATATTATTCATTCTCTGCTCCGTGGTATCTTCAGGAAACTATTTCTGTGTATCAGCCATAGAGAGCCTTGTGGTCTGAACATGCAATGTTGTTAGAGAGAAAACATAGTAACATAGTAGATGATGGCAAAAAAAGACCTGCACGGTCCATCCAGTCTGCCCAACAACCATTGTGAATTGCTACAAGCGGGTAAGCTTTGTTAAGGATGTGGAGAGGGATGACACAGATGCAGATGTTGCCAATGCGTCAGATGAACAGGTTATTGACATCCCAGCCGGTGTTACTGAAGAGGAGTTTCATCGCTACGTAGTAGTTGATTATGGTCTACAAACAGCTGACGACAGCACTGATGTCGAGATATGTGCCTACACGCAGGCAACAGCTGATGATGAAACAGATGATGAAATGAGCAGTGAGGCACATGCTGACAAAATTCAACAACCTCCTGTCACTTTTGCTAGAGCGCTGGAGAGTCAACACCGTGCGGGCCTATCTGGAGGCCACTGGATGTCAGTGCTATGACAGTTGCATTCTGTGAAACCTGCCTATACTAGGAAGACAGCCTTTTCCACAACTGGGCCACAGGTTTGGAATACTTTATCTGGCACTCTAAGGTTGTGTAATAGTATGATGCAGTTTCGTAAACAGTTGAAGACACACCCCTTTGGAAAAGCGTGGGGATGATTTTTTAGTTCTTTGATGCAAGATGATTTTGTTGTGTATGATTTTATTGTGTATGTTTTATTGTGAGCTGCTTAGTAGTAGGCGACAGAGAACATTATAAATAAATACATTATACAGCGTTTAAAAGAAAAATAAAAGCATGAAAAGGTTTGCAGGGTATGACATCACACTGTCTAAGAGAATGTACACAAAGGGCTGCCACAATAAAGACT